>NW_011495035.1:7919241-7943901 GCF_000754665.1 Bison bison bison | reverse complement strand
AGGAGCCAATTGAAGAGACCAGTGGGGTGGGCAGGTTCAGTGGACTATGTCCTCAGGGGAGCAGTGGGGTTGGTGGGGCACCTGGTGTTAGCTAGGTTGATGAAGAATGACAGAAATAACACCCACAAGAGCTGAGCCAATTATCTGGGAGAGAATTAACAAAAAAAAAAAAAAGGTTTACCAGCACTTCCATGACTAGAGAAAGTACCACTGGATCCTGCCGTATGTCTTTTAAGCATGTATCTTATAGTTAGTGGATCTTCTTTTCATATAATCCAGGTGTACTTCAAGCTGCTGCCTCTCTACTGGAATTTGGAGCAAGTAACTTTGTATATGAGTCTTTCAAGAGAAGAGTCACAGTTTCTCACAGCCAGATGTGGTGGTGGTGGGGGTACCTCTACAATGGTGACATCCCTCCTGCTTGTGGATCACTGAATGGGGATGTGAGACTTTTTAATGTCAATTTTTATTATGTATTTGACTGTTCTGGTTCTTAGTTGGAGCATGTGGGACCCAGTTCCCTGACCAGGGATCGAACCTGGCCCCCCTGCATTGGCAGTGCAGAGTCTTAGCCAGCAGACCACCAGAGAAGTCCCAGGATGTGAGTTTTGATAAGGCTGCATCTTTGCCCCTCCTACTAATCTTGATGTGTCATTTTTTTATAACTTTGGTTGTCGAAAATCTGTTCTGCTAAGTCTTTATGTCATTCTCAGAGATAGGTGTTCTATATGCAGTTATAGCTTTGATGAGTGTATAGAAGGAGGTAAGTTCACGATATTTCTACTTTGCCATCTTGATCTGGACTACCTCCCCTTCATTATGGAAGGGTTTTTTTGAGGGGATGGGGCTTGAGCAGATATTGAATACATTGTTCAGAATCTTTTACTTCAGCACTCAACTATTTCACCCCACTTTCTTTTGGCCTCTGTGATTTCTGAGGAAAAATCTGTGGTTCATCTTGTAGTCACTTCTTTCTTGCTAATTTTGAGGTTTCTCTTTGTCTGTGACTCATTTGGAAAAGATTCTGATGCTGGGAAAGATTGAAGGCAGAAGGAGAAGGGGGGTGGAACATGATGAGATGGTTAGATAGCATCACTGACCCAATGGACATGAATTTGAGCAACTTGGGAAGATAGCAGAGGACAGAGGAACCTGGCATGCTGTAGTCCATGGGGTTGCAAAGAGTCAGACATGATTTAGTGACTGAATATCAATAACAACAAATAGTTCTCAACAGTTTAACTATGATGTGGTTAGGTGTGGATTTATTTGACTTGAGCTCTTTGAGCTCATCCTATTTAGAGTTCAACAAGCTCTAGGTCGTGCAGATTAAAGTTTTCATTAATTTGAGGCATTAGTATATTATTTCTTCATATATTCTTTCTGATTCTTTCTCTAATTTATTGGGACTTCCATTACTCATATGTTGATATTTCAATTTGTGTCCCAGACATCTCCAAGAAGTTGCTTACTTTCCATTTTTTTTTCTGTTCTGCAGACTTTGTTGTTCAGTCTCCCAGTCATGTCTGACTCTTTGTGACCCCATGGACTCCAGCACACCAGACCTCCCTGTCACTCACCATCTCCTGGAGTTTTCCCGAGTTCATGTTCATTGCATTGGTGATGCCATCTAGTCTTCTCATCCTCTGACATCCTCTTCTCCTTCTGCCCCGAATCTTTCCCAGTATCAGGGACTTATCCAATGAGTCATCTGTTCGCATCAGATGACTAGATGCAAAAAAACTGGAACTTCAGCTTCAGCATCAGTCCTTCCAGTGAATATGCAGGGTTGATCTCCCTTAAGAGTGACTGGTTTGACCTTCTTGCTATCCAAGGGATTTTCAGGAGTTTTCTCCAGTACCACAGTTCAAAGGGATCAATTCTTTGGCATTCTGTCTTCTTCATGGTCCAGCTCTCGCAACTATAAATGACCACTGGGAAGTTCTGCAGACCAGAAACCTCTATTCTTTGTGTTTTGCCAGAAAAAAAAAAAATCTGCTTTTGTAGCCCCTCTAATGAATGTTTTCTCAATTAATATATTTTTAAGTACATAATTTCTATTTGTGTCTTGTTGTCGTTCTACTTCTGAATAAATTCTCTTTGTTGACATTTTCCACATTGTGGGGAATCGGTCTCATATTGTTTTAGCTCCTTAGATGTGGTTTACTTTAGTTCCTTAAATTATCAGATTTAAAGTCTTTGTAATAAGTCCAACAGATGGACTCTTCTGAGACAGTTTCTATTGACT
This sequence comes from Bison bison bison, assembly GCF_000754665.1. NCBI lineage: Eukaryota > Metazoa > Chordata > Mammalia > Artiodactyla > Bovidae > Bison > Bison bison. The sequence continues at coordinate 7,941,653 of NW_011495035.1, read as the reverse complement.
ACTTTTTCCCTGTATATCAGGTACACTTTAACATTTCTTTGCATTTCTCATAATTTTTAATTGAAATATAGTTATTTTAAATAATATAACGTGGCAATTTGAAGACCAGAATCTGTCCCCTTACCATGATTTGCTGTTGCTGCTGTTTGTTGTTGTTTCTGCTGGCTTGCTTAGTGACTTTCTTGAACTAATTTTTCAAAAAATTTGGTCATATGTTTCTGTTCATATAGCCTGGTGGCCAACTAGTGATTGGACATATTTCCTTAAACATTTAAACAAATGGGTATACCATCTTTGTCAGGTACTCTTAGTATTTGTTGGGATCATGCCATCAGTGACAAGCCAGGGAGTTTACAATTCTGCCTTAATCTTCACTGCCTGCCTTCACACTCCCTCATGATCAGTCAGCAGTAAGAGAGTAGGCATCCTTGGGTCTTTTCTGTGCATGTGCACAGTACTATAGTTTCTAGTCTACTAGATATCCACATATTTTGGAGCTTTTCTAAAATCTCTGTGGATATATCACCCACCACCCCCCCGCCCCCGCCCCAAGTTTTCTATTACATATTTGGTCAGCATCTTGTTTGCTCCAACTGTTGTTACATCTCAGACAGTTGCAATGCCACTGATTGTTTTAATAAATGCCCTCAAAAAAAAAGTTGGTTGCAGACAGTGAGTTCTGAGTCAGGTCAAATAATGACAAATTCTGTGAATGGTGGTTTCCAGGGAAATGGCAGACAAGTCAAATCATACAAAGTTTCTGAGAAAGGGACTTTGGGGAAACTTAGAATTGTTTACTTCTAGTGATCGCCATGCTTCTGTTTTTCCTGACTTCAGTAATTGCAAGGCTTTTCATTTTTAAGGGAAACATACAGTAGGAAATCATGGGCTAAAATACACAAAGCTCACTATTATTACTAAGATACATCCATTTTTTCTTGAGCAAATGCTCCTCATACTGGTGCAAGCCTTTGGATGATTTCCATAGTTGATTTTGACAATTTTTTTAAAAGTTCTTATTGCTTGGGATGAGTTGTTTTGGGGGTGGTGGTGCATAATTTGCTATTTGTGTTGATAACACTTCTCTTAGTTTCAATTTTAATTCATATAGCTTCATTTTGAATTTTTGGGTTTGGGATATCCATTTTCAAAGTGGTCTATCATTTTGATTTACCATGACTTCTCTCTTCTTTAAAAAACAAAACAAAATGTTTTTTCATGCCCCAGAAACTTCTCTGCATGGCTTAGACCCGCTTTACAGTATGATGGCACGATAGCACTTTATGCTTGATGACATGCTTTTATAATACCAAGTCAAAAGCTTAAATGAAATATAATTACTTCTACCATAGCTTATTGGTTAATACAGTTACATATTAGCTCAGACCCAACAGATTCTATCTTTTACCAGAAAGAGCAGCAAAGAGTTCGCTACTGCTGCTGCTACTAAGTCGCTTCAGTCGTGTCGGATTCTGTGCGATCCCATAGACGGCAGCTGATCAGGCTCCCACATCCCTGGGATTCTCCAGGCAAGAACACTGGAGTGGGTTGCCATTTCCTTCTCCAATGCATGAAAGTGAAAAGTGAAAGTGAAGTCGCTCAGTCATGTCCGACTCTTAGCGACCCCACGGACGGCAACCCACCGGGCTCCTCCGTCCATGGGATTTCCAGGCAAGAGTACTGGAGTGGGGTGCCATTGCCTTCTCCGAAAGAGTCTGCGGCACTCTGCAAATTTACCACATATGTTACCTGTTTTATCTTCACAAAATTTTACGGAATACATATTGTTATTCTCACTTTACAAATGCTAAAACTGAGACAAGTTAAAATGTACAAAGAGTGTAAAGAAGTGATATAAATCTGATATGTCATACTAACCCTAAATTTGTATTTTTTAATGATTACAGAGTAGAAAGCACTTTTCCTAAATTGTTTTCACAGAACCATAATAATTAGAAATTTGCTAAAAAAGAAAAGGGTTATGAAATCAAGTATTTTAAAAGCAAAAATGAAAATCAGTATATTGGAAACTGTTTTTATACACTCACAATGTTTATTTTCTTGTAAGCTTTTTCTCTGCAAAATAACTTTTGTGAAAATAACTGCTATTATATTCCAATGGAAAATTTAAGGAACACACTTTCAGGAAACAGTAGATAATCACTCTTAATATTTACTAAAATGACTTTAAGGGTCACAATCATCAGCAAGTGTCACTGAAATTTCAAAGGTTGAGTAAACTGTTACATTTCAAGGCAAGAAATTGAATCATGTGCTTTAAACAAGGATGTGGGTAAGATAGTATAAATACAGATACCATTCACTTACCTAGTAAGTATAGCAGAACCGATTATTGTGGAAAGGAGTTATTTTATTTGGTGACATGTACCACAGAATTTAAGAATATAGAGTAGGATCATAATTGCCACTTTTCAGATCTTGGTTTCTCCTCTGAGTGTAAGTATAGCATTTGCTCAACTATTTATACTCTGTGCCTTTGATTCCTTAGTATACTATGAGGGCAAAAATAATCCTCCCTTTATTGAATATCTAAAGTTGAAATGAGGACATGCCCATAAAACCCATGGCATTTTGTAGGTAGCCATTAAGTTTATAAGAGTAGTAATTACAAATTTGTGGTATTCTAAAGTCTAGCAGCAGTCTATTGTGTTTATAACACAAATAGCCAGACACAATAAAGTCAATAAACTAAAGTCAGGACAATTGTTAAGGCAGATCTCAACAAGTATACACAAAGAAAGGCAAAGTAGGTTCCGTGCTGGCCTTATACATTTGAAGATATGTTTCAAAATCAAGAGAATGCAAATAAACATTTGTAAGGGTATGGAGAAAAGGGAACCTTTCCGCACTGTAGGTGGAGTGTAAACTGGTGTAGTCACTGTGGAAAACAGTATAGAGTGTCCTCAAAAAATTAAAAATAAAACTACTCTATGGCCTAGCAATTCCACTCCTAGGTATATATAGCTGAAAAAAACAAAAGCACTAATTCAAAAAGATACACGCACCCCAATGTTCATAGCAGCAATATTTACAATAGCCAAGACATAGAAACAACCTAAGTTGTTTCTATCAACAGATGAATGGATAAAGAAGCTGTGGTATACACGCACAATGGAGTACTACTCAGCCATGAAAAAGAACGAAATTTTGTCATTTGTAGCAACATGTGTGAACCTGGCACAAATATGCTAAGTGAAATAAGTCAGACAGATAAATAAGTCAGACTATATGATATTTCTTACATGTAGAATCTAAAAAAATACCAACAGAAAACAGTAAATGTAACACAAAAGAAGTAGACTAACAGGTATATAGAACAAACTGGTAGTTACCAGCGATGAGAGGGAAAGGGGTAATACAGGAGTAAGGGAGTGAGAGGAACAAACTATTGGTTATAATAAGATAGGCTCAAGGATGTATTGTACAACAAAGTGAATATAGCCAATGCTTTGTAAATAACTATAAAGGGAAAGTAAACTATAAAAATTATATAAAAAATTAAAAGGGGGAAAACCTTTCCATCACTATTTTTCTTAGTGATAAATCTCAGAAATTTCTATGTTATTGTATTCACATAATTTTTCTATCATTAAATCTTGATTACATATATATATATATATATATATCTACATATGTATGTGGGTATATAGATATATTTAAAAAATAGTTGCTTTCTCTGTGTGTATCCAGGGATAAATAGAAGAGTTAAAATGATAGAACACAACTGATTTTTAGAATACTCATGTAAGTCTCAGATTGTGCTCAGACTAAGTAAGAGTTTTCTTTTAAAAATGTGATATAGATTGAATTTATTTACACCAATATGTATTATTGAAAAACAATGTTGTAAACAAAAACGTACATGTCATTTTCATTCAAAAATAAAAGGTGCATATAAAAATCTACAGAAATATGCATCAAGCTATTCAGTGTTGTGTCTTTGTGGCAAATTGCATAAAATTCTCTCTGCTATAGATTTCTGAAGTATTTAAATTTTTAACAATTATGTGGACATTTTTGTAAGTTCAGATGAAAACATTGATTTTAAAAATTGAAATTTGTTCAGTCAGTTAAGAAGGAATTTAGAAAAAAATTAAACCTGAATTGCATGAATTCAAATATCAGCTAGCTGCACCCTCAAATGCTCAAATAACTTCTCTGGTTAAATCTAAATGTCTTTTCTAAGATTTTGATAATAAAGGCACAGAGTTTATGTCTTATTATTAAAAAATAAAGTTTCTAATTTCATCTTTATCATTGCAACATACAATTGGAACTATAGACACTTCAAATAATTGTGTTTAAAATTTTGTTAGTAAATATTTTGTGAATCATATGCTTCTTGGGAATAAATAGGCAATATTAAGTGTCTTTAGTTGGGAGACATAGTATAGTGCCTTAAACAATGATAATTGAAGTAACTGGTAAAAATATTTATTATTTTAAACATTTAGTCGTGGAACTTATGTTTGCATATTTCCTACACATGAATGGTTGTGGCATAACAAAAATAAAAAAAGAACTGCTAAAAACAATTGATTGAGCTCTATAAAATTTGTTTGAAAATGATATATTTGTCCCTAAAGATTAAAGGCTTATTTATAAATTCAAGAATTTAGCAACTTTATTTCAATTAAATGAGCTTGCACATTTGCAAATCATTTTAATTCATGTTAGAAGTGCTCATAAAAATGAAAGTTTAAAAGAATTCAGTGATGAAATAGTATCTGGAACATCAAACACATTTATTGCTTGCCATAAAAATATGACATTATATAAAACGCAATGAATATATGAAAAAGGCATCTTATTTATTATAAAAATTAAGATATCAAACACTTAATAACTAATAAACACTGAAAGAACTTTGTTTTCTAATAAATTTTGTGATAAAAGATAATGTTGACAAGAATGTTCTCTATGAAATATCTAAAATGATGGCAGCTATTTATTGTATTTAGTAAGTGATGAAAAATACATTTTCTTATATAAAAATAGCTTAGATAGGGCACTCTACAACCTTCTTGAGAAACTTTAACCAAGTCCAATTAAAGGTTTCTAATTAAAATTATATAGATAGGAAGGGAATTAATGTCTTTGTTTGAACTATTTGTTTATTTCAAGTGTACTGGATATAATTGCAAGGCCAAGAAGAAATCATCAGAATTATTCTTTACCCTGTTGATTTCCTGTTATATCAATTCATTTCAGAACTTATTTTTCAAGCTTTGAAGGAAAACAGAAGTAGCTAAATATAAGACGTTAACCTAGGGGATTATTTTTCCCTGTCATTATTAGCTAGAGACAACATGTATTGAACAAAATAAAGGTTAAACTTCAATTAAGCATTCTAAATATATTTAGTGAGATATTGAAAAAACTCATAATGCTTCTACCCATACAATTTATCAGAAGCTCTGAATAAAGTAAATTATAGCAGAAACCATAAGAATGCTCAGGTGGTTTTCCATGGTATATTACAATTGCCCTAACATTATACACAGTTGTTTCTCAGAGGGGAAAAAATATGTTTTCCAAAAATAAATAAATAAATTTGTTTCATAAATGCTGCCAACATTTCAGAAAGTCTTTGAGGGAATGGCTGAAAGTAAAGATACATACAGACTTATTTTTTCCTCCCCAGATTCAAATGCTCTTTCCAGAACTTAAAACTATGTGGAAGCAGGTCATCGATGTGTTACCTTCCAGTCCATTGCTACAGCTAGCATACTAGAGGCTTCTTTATTGCTGAAACTCAAGGGATTAATCTACGGCTTAAAAATCAGAACAAAGCCTCAGCACTAACACACAGACTGAGGAGGACAATTTTCCGAAGAGGAAGTGGAGATCATCCTGTGGCACTGGAGAGAACCATTGTTTATCTCTGCTTCTCTGCTTCTGAGAAAGAGTCTGGATACTGGCTTGAGCACAGTCTTCTGCTTCCTAACTGTGAGCTATCTTGGCACATCTTTTTCTGCAACTGAAAACTTCACTGTCTGAAACAGGGGTCAGGAGGTCAGGTGCCACTCAGAGAGTGCTTTACAAAGGCTCCACTAACATAATCATCTCTGAAACTCTGGCTGAGCAATGACACTCCTCCAGGTTGCTTTAGGTCTGTGTCTCTAACACTCCCCAAACTGCACAACTCAGTAATTTTGGTAATAATATACCACAATTTAGTGGGGAAAAATGAGCCAGAGAGTTATCTGACATCATGTATTTGTTCAACTTGCTGTCTCATTCTGAGGAAGGTGCATTTTAGGTATGTGCAAACTAAGTCTAGAGAAGTAAAGTCATTTGCCTAATATTATATAAGTAATTAGGGAACAGCTAGGAATTTAATCCCTGTAAGTCTAATTTTAATACCTATCCTCTCCTCAATATATTTTATCATAATTAAAGTAGTGTGTGTGTTTGTGTGTGTGAGACAGAGAAAGAGGGAAGAAGGGAGGAAATTCTCTTCCTTATGTTTGGAAACATTGTCTTTACTTTTTATAACAATATTTATCTTGATGATTTATGGAATTTAAGAAAATGTGTCTACACTTGGAATCACTGAGTCACCAGCTTTCAAAGATATCTATTTAGATGTGGCAATTAACACTCTAACACATTGTGGTGGATTTATATTTTGTCAACTTAACCAATCTGGAATGACGTTTTACAGATTATATACATATAGATAGATATCTGTGTGTATATATAAGAGAGAGAGAGAGAGACAAATACAGTATCTGGTTAACATGGGGCAAAAGTGACAATTTACATAAGATTTGAAAGGCAAAAGTTAAGGAAGCAGATATACATCTACATAGATAGATATAGCTTAGCTGGTAAAGAGTTGGACACAGTGTGTGAATATATATGAATATAGATCTATTTTAAGAGACTTTTTTTTTTTTTTTACTTTACAATATTGTATTGGTTTTGCCATACATCAACATGAATCCACCACGGATGTACACGTGTTCCCCAGCCTGAACCCCCCTCCCATCTCCCTCCCCATACTCTCCCTCTGGGTCATCCCAGTGCACCAGCCCCAAGCATCCTGTATCATGCATCAAACCTGGACTGGTGATTTGTTTCACATATGATATTATACATGTTTCAATGCCATTCTCCCAAATCATCCCACCCTCACCCTCTCCCATAGAGTCCAAAAGACTGTTCTATACATCTGTGTCTCTTTTACTGTCTCACATACAGAAGGCAATGGCAACCCACTCCAGTACTCTTGCCGGGCAAATCCCATGGATGGAGGAGCCTGGTAGGCTGCAGTCCATGGGGTCGCTAGGAGTTAGACACGACTGAGCGACTTCACTTTCACTTTTCACTTTCATGCATTGGAGAAGGAAATGGCAACCCACTCCAGTGTTCTTGCCTGGAGAATCCCAGGGACGAGGGAGCCTGGTGGGCTGCCGTCTATGGGGTCGCACAGAGTTGGACACAACTGAAGCGACTTAGAGCAGCAGCAGCATACAGGGTTATCATTACCATCTTTCTAAATTCCATATATATGTGTTAGTATACCGTATTGGTGTTTTTCTTTCTGGCTTACTTCACTCTGTATAATAGGCTCCAGTTTCATCCACCTCATTAGAACTGATTCAAATGTATTCTTCTTAATGGCTGAGTAATACTCCATTGGGTATATGTACCACAGCTTTCTTATCCATTCGTCTGCTGATGGACATGTAGGTTGCTTCCATGTCCTGGCTATCGTAAACATTGCTGCAATGAACATTGGGGTACACGTGTCTCTTTCAATTCTGGTTTCCTCAGTGTGTATGCCCAGCAGTGGGATTGCTGGATCATAAGGCAGTTCTATTTCCAGTTTTTTAAGGAATCTCCACACTGTTCTCCATAGTAGCTGTACTAGTTTGCATTCCCACCAACAGTGTAAGAGGGTTCCCTTTTCTCCACACCCTCTTCAGCATTTATTGCTTGTAGACTTTTGGATCCCAGCCATTCTGACTGGCGTGAAATGGTTTGTGGTTTTGATTTGCATTTCTCTGATAATGAGTGATGTTGAGCATCTTTTCATGTGTTTGTTAGCCATCTGTATGTCTTCTTTGGAGAAATGTCTTTTTAGTTTTTTGTGCCATTTTTTTTTTATTGGGTCGTTTATTTTTCTGGAATTGAGCTGCAGGAGTTGCTTGTATATTTTTGAGATTAGTTGTTTGTCAGTTGCTTCATTTGCTATTATTTTCTCCCATTCTGAAGGCTGTCTTTTCACCTTGCTTATAGTTTCCTTTGTTGTGCAGAAGCTTTTAATTTTAATCAGGTCCCATTTGTTTATTTCTGCTTTTATTTCCAATATTCTAGGAGGTGGGTCATAGAGGATCCTGCTGTGATTTACGTCGGAGAGTGTTTTGCCTTTGTTCTCTTAAAGCTAATTTGTTTTTGTTGTTATGTTTAGTCATTCAGTCATATCTGACTCTTTTGCAATCCTATGGACTGTGGCCTGCCAGTCTCCAGTGTCACGGGATTTCTCAGGCAAGAATACTGGAGTGGGTTGCCATTTTCTACTCCAAGGTATCTTATTGACCCAGGGATTGAACTCAGGTCTACTGCATTGGCAGATGGATTCTTTACCACTGAGCCACATGGGAAACCCAAAAAGCTAATTTAGGTTCACAGCAAAATTGAGTGAAAAGCAGAGATTTCCCGCCATATCCCTTGTGCTCACACATGCATATCTTCCTACCTCACTATTGAAATTGATGAATTTATATTGACACATAACTACCACCCAGAGTTCACAGCATACATTAGGATTCACTTTTTGAGATACTCTGCCTCCATGTATTTTTCACATGTAGATGGTTGGATTTCATGTAGCTCTCACAGGCTATTGCATCTCTTCTATCTTACTTTTTTGAAATGTGATGGAAGCAGGATTCAGCTCCTTCAGTTTGTGGCATATTGCCTCTTTCAGTTTCTCTGACTCCTGGGGCAGGTGTGTGTTTAGACCTGAGAGCAAAGGCAGCAGTTTCTCCTGCAGGACACTCTGCTCTAAAAAGCTGGAGGCTTGGAGATGGTGAGCGCCTCATAGTTTCTGTCTGTCCTTACAGTCTCCTGCTCGTCCATGCTTTTCTACATCATGTAGAAAATTCATTTATTTTCTCTGGAACTGCCTGCCCTGTGGATTTCAGACCCTAGCACCAGACACAGAGGCAACAGCTTCAAAAACTGTTTAACTAGTTCTCACAATTGAAGAGCATAAAATCAAATTCATACAATGATCAAATCCACACAATAAATTTCCTACTGAATGAGAGGAAGGAGTTGGAAGAAGAAAGAGAGCTCTCCTATAGTGATTCCACTTTTCTGATTGTTCCCCGATTGATACAATGTTGATTCATCTCCCCTTTCCCCATTTTCACCTCCACCACATATTTTGTTTGTTTTTTCACTATGTTTGTCTTGTCTATACACACAACTGATTATTTTCTAATTAGCTTATTCCTCTCAGAGGATTAAATTTTTTGTATGTTGATTCTCCTTCATCTACTGTTTCCATTATTTTTTTTCTCTAACAATGTAAGCATGCCTTTTTTTCAACTTCATTTCATTCTGTTCTCTGAAGGTGATATTATTTATTTTTGCTCTGTTTTAGAGTGCTTTTCATTTTGGACCTTCCAATGTGACTTTTGCTTTCACAGTGTTATTGTCAATCAGTTTCATTTATTCACTAATCCCTCTCAGTTTACTTATTTTCTAATTCTGTTGTGTTTTTCTTTCTTCTTCTTTGAACTCTTTGAAACTTTGATATTCTTATTTTCATTATTTTTCAGGTATTTAAATCACACTTATTCATTATTTATTTATAACTAATGGTTTTGCTATGTTTTTACAACATATTATAGGTTTCACGATTTCAACCGCTTTTCATGTGAGGAAACTTACGTAGTCTCTTTGTATTTGTTGTGGTTACTCATTTCCAATTGGGAGTACTTTTTTTTTTTTTTCCTGGACCAGATGATTTTTAAATTTTTTTAATTTATTTGTTTATTGAAGGATAATTGCTTTACAGAATTTTGTTGTTTTTTGTCAAGCATCAACATGAATCAGCCATAGGTATACATATATCCCCCCTTTTTGAACTTCCATCCCATCTCCCTCCCCATCCCACCCCTCTAGGTTGATACAGGATCCCTGTTTTGTTTCTTTAGCCATACAGCAAATCTCCGTTGGCTATCTATTTTACATATGGTAATGTATGTTTCCCTTTTACTCTTTCCATACATCTCACCCTCTCCTCCCCTCTCCCTGTGTCTGCAAGTCTATTCTCTATGGCTGTTTCTCCATTGCTGCCCTGTAAGTAAATTCTTCAGTATCATTTTTCTAGATTCGTATATATGCATTAGCATATGATATTTATCTTTCTATTTCTGATTCACTTCACTCTGTATAATAGGTTCTAGGTTCATCCACCAACTGACTCAAAGGTGTTCATTTTATGGCTGAGCAATATACCATTGTGTATATGTGCCACAACTTCTTTATCCATTCATCTGTTGATGAACATCTAGGTTGCTTCCATGTTCTAGCTATTGTAAATAATGCTGCAATGAACAATGGGATACATGTGTCTTTTTCCAGTTTGGTTTCCTCAGGGTATATGTCTAGGAGTGAGATTGGTGGGTCATATGGTGGTTTTATTCCTAGTTTTCTAAGAATCTCCATACCACCTTCCATAGTGGCTGCATCAATTTACATTCCCACCAACAGTGTGAGAGCATTCTCTTCTCCACACCCTCTTCAGCATTTATTGTTTGTAGACTTTTTGATGATAGCCATTCTGACCGGTTTGAGGTGATATCTCATTGCAGTTTTGATTAGCATTTCTCTAATAATGAGTGTTGTTGAGCATCTTTTTGTGTGTTTGTCAACCATCTGTATGTCTTCTTTGGAGAAGTGTCTGCTTAGGTCTTTTTCCCACTTTTTGATTGGGTTGTTTGTTTTTCTGGTATTGAGTTGTATGAGCTACTTGTATATTTTGGAAATTAATCCTTTGTCAGTTGTTTCATGTACTATTATTTTCTCCCATTCCGAGGGCTGTCTTTTCTTTTCACCTTGCTTAGTGTTGCCTTTGCTGTGCAAAAGCTTGTAAATTTAATTAGGTCCCACTTGTTTACTTCTTTTTTTATTTCTTCTACTCTAAGAGGTGGGTCATAGAGGATTTGCTTTGATTTATGTTGAGTGTTCTGCCTATGTTTTCCTCTAAGAGTTTTATAGTTTCTGGTGTTAAATTTAGGTCTTTAATTCATTTGTGTTTGTCTTCATGTATGGTGCCAGGAAGTGTTCTAATTTCATTATTTTATATGCAGCTGTCCTGTTTTCCTGGCACCATTTATTGAAGAAACTGTCTTTGCCCCATTGTATATTCCTGCCTCCTTTGTCAAAAATAAGGTACCCATAGGTGCATGGGTTTATTTCTGGGCTTTCTATCTTGTTCCATTGGTCTATATGTCTGTTTTTGTGCCTGTACCATACTGTCTTGATGACTATAGCTTTGTAGTATAATCTGAAGTCAGGAAGGTTGATTCCTCCAGCTCCATTCTTCTTTCTCAAGACTGCTTTGGCTATTCGGAGTCTTTTGTGTTTCCATATGAATTGTGAAAATTTTTGTTCTAGTTGTGTGAAAAAGGTCATTGGTCATTTGATAGCGATCACTTTGAATCTGCAGGTTGCATTTGGTAGTTTAGTCAATTTCCATAATATTGATTCTTCCTACCCAGGAACATGGAATTCACTCCATGTTTATGTCATCTTTGATTTCTTTCATTAGTGTCTTATATTTTCTGTGTACAGTTCTTTTGACTCCTTAGGTAGGTTTATTCCTAGATATTTAATTCTTTTTGTTGCAATGGTGAATGGGATTGATTCCTTAATTTCTCTTTCTGATTTTTCATTGTTAGTATATAGAAATGCAAGTGATTTCTGTGTATTGATTTTGTATCTTGCAACTTTGCTAAATTCACTGATTAGCTCTAGTAATTTTCTGATGCTATCTTTAGGGTTTTCTATGTACAGTATCATGTCATCTGCAAACAGTGAGAGCTTTACTTCTTTTCCAGTCTGGGTTCATTTTATTTCTTTTTCTTCTCTGATTACTGTAGCTAGGACTTTCAGAACTATGTTGAATAATAGTGGTGAAAGTGGACACCCTTGTCTGACCAGATGATTTTTGAATATCAGAAGTAGTTGGGAATGTGAGTTGGATCAATATCTTAGATTTTAGTTTATTGTTTTAAATACTGAAATTATTCTCAGATTTAATCTGTTCCATAATATATCTTGAGTCTGGCCTTGGCCAGAGTGCAACTTGATTTGTTAAAGATCTTTCTTCTGATTTACACTGATTTCCATCCACTTAAAAGAATTTTATTGAATTATAGTTGATTTAAAATGTTATGCTACTGTACAGCAAAGTGACTCAGTTATACACATACACACACACACACACACACACACATATATATATATATATAATTTATTTATATTTTTTTCCATTATGGCTTATCACAGGATATTGACTAAGGAGAAGAAAAGTGAAAGTGATAAGTTTAGTTTGTTACCCTCCTATACAAATCAATTCAGCTATATCATTTCACATGAAAAACTAAGTTATTCTCCTACAGTGATACTGGTTAAGCCTGCCCCTATAATTTCAGTATTGCAACTGCCTTTTTTTGGATATGAGAAAAATATGATAGAGGACTTTAAGCAGTGAACCTCATTTACTTATTAAAAAACACTTAAATGGCATTATATTGTTTGTATGCTCTTTGCACATGTTATCCCCTATAGTCTGATTTAATGAAGACTGTCTGAAGTTTGTATTGTTTACACAATAACTCAAAATAAACCTTGAAAGAAGCTCAAAGAGGATTCCATTAACTTATCTAATGTATAACTATTTCAGTGAGAAAGAATGCTGTGACAGTATATATCATTGTCCATTATTATGAATTAGAAAAATTATTTACTAGGATATGTGATGAACCTGATATTCAAGTTCTGACTCTGCCATATGTTATACAGATGATTTTGCATAGTTTAATTTCTTATCCCAAGTTTCCTTCAACAGTTGTATTAGTCATCAAAATAGAATACTTTGTTTAAAGAATAACATGTATCATTTAGTATGTGTAAGTCAAACAACTAGAGAAAATCAGAAAGTCTTAACAGAGGAGGTACTATATGAAATAGATCTTGGAGGATCAGCATGATTTATTCAAAAGTAGAAGTGCAGAAAACGGATTGCATGCAGAGAGAAGAATATGTGCAAAGACATAAAAGAGTAATAAGAATGGATAAACTGGAAAATTAAACAGTTGGGTGTGAATTTATTAGACTGGAGGGTATGTTCAGAAGGAATGAGGAGGTAGAAATTGGAGAAGTAGAAGGTCATAAGGATGCCTTACCCCATGTCTATTGTTTTAGGCAATTTTTACACATTGTGCTCAAATGTTATTTTCTTTTTAGTTCATTAGTTTCATATTGAGTCACTTGCATAATTGCAATCTAGTGACTTCTGTGTTTTTAATGTGTGTGTTATTGTTCTATAGTTGGCATTTTTAGTTAATACAATTCAGAGATGTAAAAGGAATAGTGTAGCTAAGTTACCCCATGCACAATATCATTGGATCTTCACTCTTTAAAAAAAATAAATAATCCAATCTAACAATCTCTACCTTTTGATTGAGGCGTTTTGTCTATTTACATTTACTGTGATTATTGACAAAGTTTGACTTCAATATTACATTTGCTATTTGTTTTCTATTTATGGCATCTGTTATTAATCCATTTTTTCTCTTATATTGCTTTCTTTGGGGTTAAGTATGGTTTTTATAATTCCATTTTACTTCTTTTGGTGAATGAACAATACATTGTTAGTGGTTGCTTGAGGGCTTAAGCATACATTTTTTTATTATAACTTTATTTTAAGTAATATTATGCCACTACAGTGTATTATTAAAAAAATGGTATACTTACTTTACCATCTTTTGTGCTACTGTTTTTATATTTTACTTCCACATTTGTCACAAACTACATTAAGTATTGTTATCATTTTTGCTTTAAATAGTCATTTTAAAACATACTTTAATAATAGGAAAATATTAAATATTTGCATGCAAATTTCCCTTTTCCATTGCTTTTCATTCCTCGGTGAAGATCTGTCTTTCTGTATGACAGCATTTTCCTTCTGCCTCTAGGATTTACTTTAAAATTTCTTTTATGCAGGTTTACTTTCTGTATATTTATGCCTGAGAAGTCTTTATTTTGTCTTCATTTCTTAAAGTTATTCCTGCTCTGTATAGACTTCTTTATTGACAGACTTCTCTTTCTGTATGTACTTGGAAGATGCTACTCTGTCTTTTGGCTGACTTTGTTTCCTGTGAGAATTCTGCCATTCTTATCTTTCCTTCTCCATATGTAATGCGTTTTTAAATTTTCTCTCTCAGACTGCTAATAATACATTCTCTTTATCATTGGCTTCCAGAAATTTGATTTTGATTTTGTTTTTATTCAGTCACCCAGTTGTGTCTAACTCTTTGCAACCCCATGGACTACAGCATGCCAGGCCTCTCTGTACCTCACCATCTCCTGAAGTTTGCTCAAGTTCATGTCCATTGCATCAGTGATGCCATCTTGTCATTTCATCCTCTGATGCCCACTTCTCCTTCTGCCCTCAATTTTTCCAAGCATCAGGGACTTTTCCAATGAGTCAGCTGTTCACATTTGATAATCAAACTACTGGAGTTGCAACATCAGCATCAGTCCTTCCACAAAGCATGCAGGGTTGATTTCCATTAGGATTGACTGGTTTGATCTGCTTCCTGCCCAGGGGACTCTCAACAGTCTTCTCCAACACCACAGTTCAAGATCAATTCTTCTATCTTCAGTTTTCTTTATAATCCAGCTCTCACAACCATACTGTGACCACTGGGAAGACCATAGCCTTGACTATACAGACTTTTGTTGGCAGAATATTGTCTCTGCTTTTCAGCATCTGTCACTACCTCCACATTTTCCCCTTCTATTTTCCATGAAGAAATGGGGTCAGATGCCATAATCTTAGATTTTTTTTTTTAATATTTAGTTTTAAGTTGGCTCTTTTCTTCTCCTCCTTCACCTTCATCAAGAGACTCTTTGGTTCCTCTTCACTTTCTGCCATTATAGTGGTGTCATCCACATATTTGATTTTTATGTACCTTGGTATGATTTACTTTACATATTGTGTTTTTGGGGATGTTTGTGATTCTTAGATCTATTTATAGTTTTTATAAATTTTTTAAAAATTAAGCAATTAACCTTCAAAATTTTTTTCTATTGCTACTTCTCCCCATTTTCCTTCAGGACCACAATTACACATACATTAGGTCATATGAAGCTATACCACAGCTCAGTGGTGGTCTGATTATTTTATTTTTTTTTCTATTTCATTTTAAATATGTCTATTTATATGTCCAATTCACCAAGCTATTAACCCCTTACTTGTCCTTCTTAACATTCCAGTTCCACTTTTTAAACTCTAAGCATCTACTGGACTTTGCCTTAGGTTCGCCTTCCTCTACTGCTACCTGGAAACACTCTCCACACGTAAGCTGCTACACCATAGGACTCACTTCACTTGTCACCACCAGTCTCTCTGGTGGTGCTGCCCTGCACTGCACAAAGCTCAATGGTGATAGCAACTGCTTCATATTTTGTCCAGTTTTCTATTTGTTTTTGGTGCAAGGGTTAACACCTTGACAGGAAGTGGAAGTACTATTTTAAACCCACTTAATGTAAATAAGCAAGTTGGTTAACAGTAAAAGAATGGAAAAACAAAACTCCATTCCTACATTAATTGATAGAAAACTGAAGGGCTTATATAGATGTCACATCAAATAAATTTCAGAACAAAGAATATTACTTGGGCTACAGAGGGTTATTGCTTAATGATGAAAAATCAGTTTAATACCATGACATAAAGTGATTGAAACATTTATTTATTTGTGTTGGAAACAACCCAGATTTCCACCAACAGTGAACAGCTAAACACATTATGGTGTGAGATATTACTCAGCAACAAATATAAATGAACATACAACATGCATGTTTTCAAAATAATTATGTTGAGTGTAAAAAGTCATGCCAAAAAAACCTACAGACTCTATTATCCCATTTATATGAAGTTCTAGAAATGAAAATAAATCTTTAGTGACCTAAAACCCATCAGTATTTGATGATGTGTGAGTAGGGGAAGTCAGAGGGAATGACAAAGTGGCAGTGGGGGAAGGGTGACCATTATGTTAATTATCTTGATCACAGTGATTATTTACGTCTGCATACATATATCAAAACTCATCAAAATGTACACTTGATATTGAATCTATATACTGTTAATTATGCTTCAGTAAACCAAACAAAAATTTAAAACAGATAGGGAAACAGATTTAGGACTCCACATCTCTGTGTTCCCTATCTCAGCTCCCTACTAGCAATGCCAATAATTCAGAATCATTATGAGAAACAACCTCACTTATTCTTTCAACAAATATTTATGGGTTCCTGCAATGTGCTACTTCCCACTTCAGTTGCTGCAAATAAAATGGAAACAAGGTAAATAAGGTCTCTAGACATGTGATGATTACATTTTGTTGGAGAAGGAAGAAAAAAAAATCAAACATAAATAGAAAAATAATTACAGTGAATGGTAGAGAATAGCATTTGAGAATAACTGAGGGACCTACATTATAGTGATCAGTAGGAGGCTCCTCTGAGTAGATGATATCTGAGTTGAGCCTTGATGTTTGAGGAGTCATTCAGACAAAGACACTGGAAAAGAATATTTCAAGGATAGGGCCAGACTGCCTTAAGACTTGCAATGAAAATAAGCTAGGCTTGTTTCAGAAACTGAGAGGTCATTATGACTATGTCTCTAGAAGCAACACATACAGAATACTCATTCTGTGCTCCTTTTTTCGTTTTAATTTTGCAGCTTCAGTCTCTTCTCTCAGAGCACTCTAAATATCTCTGCTGCTACTGCTGCTAAGTCTCTTCAGTCGTGTCCAGCTCTGTGCGACCACAGAGACGGCAGCCCACCAGGCCCCCCCATCCCTGGGATTCTCCAGGCAAGAACACTGGAGTGGGTTGCCATTTCCTTCTCCAATGCATGAAAGGGAAAAGTGAAAGTGAAGTCGCTCAGTCGTGTCCGACTCAGCGACCCCATGGACTGCAGCCTACCAGGCTCCTCCGTCCATGGGGTTTTCTAGGCAAGAGTACTGGAGTGGGTTGCCATTGCCTTCTCCAAATATCTCTAGTAGTCTTTTATAATTTCTTCTAGAGCAAACATTTCAATCATATATGAAACGAATCGCCAGTCCAGGTTCGATGCATGATACTGGATGCTTGGGGCTGGTGCACTGGGACGACCCAGAGGGATGGTACAGGGAGGGAGGAGGGAGTGGGGTTCAGGATGGGGAGCACGTGTACACCCGTGAAATACAATATTATAATGTAATTAACCTCCAATTAAAATAAATAAATTTATATTAAAAAAAAAGAAAAAATCACCATGAAAAACCAGGAAAAAGAAAGAAGATCCTAAACCTTTGAAACAATGAAGCCAAATATATTGGAAAAGAGATGTTCTCATTTTTAATATCTTTTCCATACCTTCACTTACAATCTTAAACTGGGAACAGAGATTATTTCATTGAAGCAAGATTCTTATAGAAGTAGTGTCACTGTTAGATTTCTACAGAGCATCAGAACCAATATCAGAAAGAATAAAACAGAGAGAAGGCAGAAAAGAAGGGAAAAAAAAGGGAGGGAGAGAAGATAAGCAGCATCAAGGACAGGATTAAAATTATAAATTTATTTATCTTTCAATGTTGTCTATAATATTTACCTTGTCATTATCCTTTCAAGAAGTGCTAGAAGATAACAACAGTGTTAAAAACAGCAGTCTCTCTGTACTCACTGCCAACATAAAGGAAGCATCATGAATCCTAAAAATAACAGTACTCATAGTCTCACTAGAATAATCATAGATTCTTTTTTTGTGAACATGTTATGTGAAAGATGAGGATGCTGAAATTGTTTGCCAGTTCTATAAGGTACAACTCAAGGATGCCAGGGGAGTATTAACTAATGTAAGGCGATCAATAAAGTCCAAAGTTTGCCTTCAAGCAGGGGAAGTAATGATTATAAATATGTGTCCCAGCTGCCAGGAAACAGGATCGGCAAGACCAGCAGGTTTTACTTCAAAAGCAACACAAAGATGAATAAAACTGAGGAAATTTCCTATAGAGGAATGAAACTACAAGGTGGGTAAATTCTAAACATTTCCTAGATGTGCTTTTATTTGGTAAATGAAAAGTAGAAGTTGGTCTTGAATATTGCCCAAATCTAAGGCTGCTGCCCTGGTGAGAAGGCAGTTAGCATGGGAGAAATCTCTAAAATAGCCACATTGCCTTGTTTTGAAGTTTCTCTTAGGGGTTAGTGCCGCAACAGCCTTCTGTTCCTATTAGTTTAGCAGCGATAGCAGTTTGGAATTAGCCAATTAACTTGGACTGACCCAATGGTCAATGGTCAGTGGACCAGTGGTCCCCAGTCAAAAGTGGCTGGAGGGAGAATGCAGTCTGGTGTTATTCAAATGACTCCTACTGCAGGTAAAAATAGAAACCCCAGGACTGCTCACATCAGAGATTAAGGGAGAACAAACTGGAGTTTCTACAGGTATCAGAAGAAGCATAGATGATGATGATGACAAATAAGAAGAACCAAAGAGGAGCCTAATGGTTCTGGCCCACCACTGTACCTTAAACAAGTCATAGAGTCATACATTTCTGTTTCACCTCTAAAACAAGAACACATTTTCCTACTTCACGGCTTATTTGTGAGGATTAAATAACATAAAAGGACAGTGTAAATTGTAAAGCCCACACAGATGTTAGCTATTGCTATGGAAATACTACAGCCAGGATGGCACAGTGTTCTATTTGCCATCACATTACTATGAGGAAAAGGTTTTGGCTCAAAATAAATTTGGATGGCAACATAGTTTAAGACAAGTGGTACAGTGGCAGAAAAACAACAGCTGGTTGTCTGTATTAGTCTCTTCCACTGTTTTCTTCAATACTGGGTTTCTATCACAGAAAATATAGCCCCTAATTATCAAACAGCATGTGGCTTGGAAGGGTTCAGTGATTTGTGAAATAAAAGTCCTCTTGAAGACTCACCATGGTCATAAGCTCAAATGGATCCAGAGGGGCTTGTCAAGATGCGATGCATGCTTTAATAACTTTTTAATTTGCTTTTTTCTTGAAAGAACTGGATTCTTGTGTCTCATTGAGCAAATAAGATTCTGAAAGGAACTGCGGTCACACACACACAAAAAAATGCACGTTGAGAGAGAGAAAGAAATCTGTCAGGGTGAGTTGTAAGAGGTTAACATGGCAAGAAAACTTCAATAGAGCCCTTGTGATTAAGACTTAAAAGAAATCACGCTGTGGGCAATTATGCATTTTTATATAATTGGGAGCCCAAAGCTTTAGTACTGTACCATTTTAGAGGCTACAAAAAATATTTTGCCTAACTATATTTCCTATGATATTGACATATACAAAGTGAGGTTTGATAGAAAACCTGGTTTAGTACCCATCGTAATCCAGTATCTATTATTTGCCCCTGTGTATTTTCTCTAGGAAACATTTATAACTAAATGCTAATGTCAGTGAAAGAAGGCTTGGGTGATTTTTCACCTATCACATTCCATTTATTTAAACACATTTTGAGCACCTACTATACTGAGCAATAAATATATATGCTTTATTTAGGGGTCACAAAAATAACAATTTTTGAGTAGTTTCCTACAATAAAAACCGAGATATAGTATACTTTAGAGAAAGAATTGGGTATAGACTCAATTTCTGTTGTTACTTGTATTGTGCTCACAGCTAACAGATGTGGAGTCCAGGTATGAACTTGACGTTCTGACTCAAGTCCATTCACATAACCACTGTTATACTGCGTTGTTGTTGTTTAGTCATTAGGTTGTGCCTGACTCTTTTGCAACTCCATATACTGTAGTTCACCAGCTTCCTCTGATCTATGGGATTTTCCAGGCAAGAAGACTGGAGTGGATTAACATTTCCTACTCCAGGGGATCTTTGAGACCTAGGGATCAAACCTGTGTCTCCTGCTTTGGCAGACAGATTCTTTACCACTAAGCCTGCTTCTCTTACATAGTCTGAGAAATACTAAAAACTGTCTTAGTGTATGAACAGATTATAGGATTATCCCCATGGGGAAGCCATGGCCAAGTATAGCTATAAGTCATGAAGTCACCAACTGATAAACATTCACATAAATATAGCTTTCTGGTAGGAAGGCTGTTTGCAAAAAGGGAACCAATGAAAATTCAACACTCTTAAAAAGCACCAGCATACGGCTAATTATGCAAGATAAACTATACCTCAAGGATGTTATGAGCTTAAAATCAGAATTGTCCCTTTCTAGTTAGTTGTGTGCCTTCAGACAGTGCACTGCTTCAAGCTTCAGTTTGTTCTTATTTAACATGGGAAGAATACCTTAGTTAATCATATAGTGAACTACCATATAAATTGTAAGTAAATAATTTTAGTATAAGCTATAAAGGGCTAAACACATAAAGGTACAAATAAAGTGATACAGTTGGCATGAGTGTGCTACAAGTATGAAAACACTCAGATAAAAGTAACTTCAAAATAAAGATTTATTATTCCTTGTAACAAGTTGCCTGGAGCCAGGTGGCACCTGGATTGGCTCAGTGGTTCAATAATGGCAGTTCTCAGAATGGATTTCTCTGCAACTGTCTCAGTCTCTCCAGCAGAGTAGTAAACTGGCTATGGCAAATACATATCACTGCATCTGAGTTCTACAGTTAAAGCTGGAAGGAAGGGCAAAGGATTTTCCTTATGCATATTAGTATTACCATGGTGGAAGTTCTTTTCTAGCAGATTTCTCTTTCTGGCCTATTGGCCAGGCGATGGTCACATATGAGCATAGGCTGTTGATAAAGAAGGTAAGGCACATACCTGAAGCCTTCACTGTTTAAACTGGCCCCTACCCTCAATGAACAAGGTGATAAACAGCTGCTGGAGAGGCTGTTGAAGGAGGTACTCTGATTCACTGAATTGCAGAGGCAAAGGCATGCATAGATGGAATGAAATCATGAAGGCAGGTGGTGGGAGTGATGGAATACATGAAGATAAACATTTTGACTTGATTCGACTTGTGTGAAATTATTTTAAAAGCAGCAGAATAAGATTTTTTTCTTTCAGTTACAAGTTGCTAAATTCCTTTTATATCTATGAGGTATGTATGAACCTGCAGCTAGAACCTGGAAGACATTAAATTTGAGGTAAAGGAGTTGAAATGATGTTGCCTACAAAAAGCGTTTCTAAAAGCATTGGGAGTCCTAAATACTGGGCCATACAATGTTGGCTGATTGGGACCAGGAGGTCTACAGCAATCAGTGAAAGATTCATGATGAAAATCAAATACAAAGGGGCAAGAAGATTAGCATATATTCAAAACCACTGTTATCTCTGAGGAGTTAGAATTCCCTAAAGTTTCTCAGTGTGTTGACATATTGGACAGGACTGAGCCGTGGGGCACACACTGTATAATTATGCTCTCCAGTGCCTTCTGTTGTATTTCCCATTTATGCTGTTTCCTGGGGGACCAGCTGGCTTCTCTACATTCTGTGAGGACCAACCTGTATTTGTGGCTTCAGCCAGCCATTTTGTATATTCATGAACTTTGTCAAGGAGGACCAGCAAAAGAGATGCATTTGTACAAATCTATCCATCCTACCAGAAAATTTCAAAGAATCTTGACTGTATTAAGGATAATTTCTGTGTTATGAAATCAGGCACCTCATTTGTTTCATCCACTGCTATATCCCTAGAACCTAGAATGCAAATGGCACATAGTAGACAGACAGTCAGTGACAGAGTATATTTTCTTGGGCTCCAAATCAATGTGGATGGTGACTGTAGCCATGAAAGTAAAAGATGCTTGCTCCTTGGAAGAAAAGCCATGACAAACCTAGGTCGCATATTAAAAAGCGGAGACATCACTTTGCAGACAAATGTCTGTATAGTCAAAGTTATGGTTTTTCCAGTAGTCATGAATGGATATAAGAATTGGACTGTAAAGAAGATAGAGTGGCAAAGAACTGGTGCTTTTAAACTATGGTGTTGGAGAAGACTCTTGAGAGTGCCTTGGACTGGAAGGAGATTGAACCAGTCAATCCTAATGGAAATCAACCCTGAATATTCATTGGAAGGACTGATGCTGAAGCTCCAATACTTTGGCCACCTGATGCAAAGAGCAGATTCATTGCA
>NW_011495035.1:7918366-7919141 GCF_000754665.1 Bison bison bison | reverse complement strand
TCTGTGCTCTAGAGCTTGGGAACCACAACTACTGAGCCCATTTACTGCAACTGTTGAAGCCCACATGCCCTAGACCCATGCACTGCTACAAGAGATGCCACCACATTGAGAAGTCCACACACCACAACTAGAGAGGAGTCCCCACTTGCCACAACTCGAGAAAAGCCCATGCAGCAACAGAGACTCAGCACAACCAAAAATAGATAAATAAATAAAATTAAGGGCTCCCCAGGTGGCATTAGTTTATATATATATCTTTAAAATTTTATTTTAAAAAATGGTTGCCAGATAGAATTCTTCATGTGCCAATTGATACCAGGTGACACTATAATGTTGTCCTAAACACTACAGAAATCTGAAATGAAAAACATCTGATGATTCAGAATTTATAACCTAAAGTTATAACAGTGTTAAGGATAGAGATTATTATACTCATTATCAAGGAAATGAGCCATGGCATTAATAATAATCCAAAATATCTGTTCGTATAGATACGATACATATTTGTCTTTGGGAATGCATTAATTTCTTTTATAAAGCAGTTTTAGCCTTTTAAGTGTTCAGTTCAGTTCAGTTCAGTCGCTCAGTTGTGTCCGACTCTTTGCGACCCCATGAATTGCAACAGGCCAGGCCTCCCTGACCATCACCATCTCCCGAAGTTCACTCAAACTCACGTCCATTGAGTCGGTGATACCATCCAGCCATCGCATCCTCTGTTGTCCCCTTCTCCTCCTGCCCCTAATCCCTCCCAGCATCAGAGTCTTTTCCAATGAGT
>NW_011495035.1:7916353-7918266 GCF_000754665.1 Bison bison bison | reverse complement strand
CCCTGAATATTCATTGGAAGGACTGATGCTGAAGCTCCAATACTTTGGCCACCTGATGCAAAGAGCAGATTCATTGCAAAAGACCCTGATGCTGGGAAAGACTGAAGGCAGGAGGAGTAGAGGATGACAGAGGATGAGATGGTTGGATGGCGTCATCAACTCAATGGACATGAATTTGAGCAAACTCCAGGAAAGAGTGAAGGACAGGGTGGCCTGCCATGCTGCAGTACACAGGGATGCAGAGTCAGACATGACTTAGCTACTAAAAAAAAAACGAACAAACAGATGGCCAGTGAATGATAATTATTTTACTAATATATACATCTACTAGTTATTGACTTGCAACTCAGCTGCTTTCAAAGATAGCGAACTGCTCTGACCAATTATCTCAAAATGAAACATTCCCTGGGAATTTGGAGGTATGTGTCCCTTTCCCAGTTCTAATACTAATTCTTTGAAAACTTCAATGCACAATTTAACTTTCCTGAATCTTAATATCTTCAATATCTATGAAAGAAAGGGATTTGACAAATGATTTCTATATTAGCTTAATTTCATCAAACAGGTAAAAAAAAAAAATTAACCAGTCTAAAAACACTCAACAGTAAAATTGGAACAAGGCTTCTGAAAGAAACTAGACCAGGACTTAATAAGCTCAGCCAGAAGTCTCTCATATTTTCAAATTTGCTTTCTTTGTCTCTTATTTGTTGATCTATCTGCTTCCCAGTTGGTACAAGCCAGAAAAGCTGGCTGCTCAAAGATTCTGCAGCCACGTAATAAGACCCAAGCACCTGCAAAGGTGGATTCATGCAGAGTGCACATTCCAGATTCTTAGCAAAGACGTTATAGCCATATCTAATTTGAATCAACTGTCCATGTAAGCAGGAAGGACAAAGCCTTGGAAAATGGAAGAGACAATGCATGAAATGACAGCTTAGATACCACCTGTGCCTCAGGTATGGGCAATCACCGAAGAGGCAGGTGCTGTTAAGAGCTGAGAGTGAAACACAATAAGGTCTCCTAACCTTACCAGTTGGAGAAGGCAATGGACCCCACTCCAGTACTCTTGCCTGGAAAATCCCATGGATGGAGGAGCCTGGTAGGCTGCAGTCCATGGGGTCACTAAGAGTCGGACACGACTGAGCGACTTCACTTTCACTTTTCACTTTCATGCATTGGAGGAGGAAATGGCAACCCACTCCAGTGTTCTTGCCTGCAGAATCCCAGGGACAGGGGAGCCTCATGGCTGCCATCTATGGGGTCGCACAGAGTCGGACACGACCGAAGTGACTTAGCAGCAGCAGCAGCAGCAGCAACCTTACCAGTTAAGATTTCCAGATAGAGGGCTTCCCTGGTAGCTCAGCGGTAAAAAGTCTACTAGCCAGTGCAGTAGACACAGGTTCGATCCCTGATCTGGAAAGATCCCGATGATGTGGGGAAACTAAACCAATGCACCACAACTACTGACTCTGTGCTCTAGAGCTTGGGAACCACAACTACTGAGCCCATTTACTGCAACTGTTGAAGCCCACATGCCCTAGACCCATGCACTGCTACAAGAGATGCCACCACATTGAGAAGTCCACACACCACAACTAGAGAGGAGTCCCCACTTGCCACAACTCGAGAAAAGCCCATGCAGCAACAGAGACTCAGCACAACCAAAAATAGATAAATAAATAAAATTAAGGGCTCCCCAGGTGGCATTAGTTTATATATATATCTTTAAAATTTTATTTTAAAAAATGGTTGCCAGATAGAATTCTTCATGTGCCAATTGATACCAGTTGGCATCACCTGGTATGCCACTCACCATAATGGCACCATAATGGCATCACCTGGTATGCCACTCACTATAATGTTGTCCTAAACACTACAGAAATCTGAAATGAAAAACATCTGATGATTCAGAA
>NW_011495035.1:7878004-7916253 GCF_000754665.1 Bison bison bison | reverse complement strand
CTCACGTCCATTGAGTCGGTGATACCATCCAGCCATCGCATCCTCTGTTGTCCCCTTCTCCTCCTGCCCCTAATCCCTCCCAGCATCAGAGTCTTTTCCAATGAGTCAACTCTTCGTATCAGGTGGCCAAAGTACTAGAGTTTCAGCTTTAGCATCATTCCGTCCAAAGAACACCCAGGGCTGAACTCCTTCAGAATGGACTGGTTGGATCTCCTTGCAGTCCAAGGGACTCTCAAGAGTCTTCTCCAACACCACAGTTCAAAAGCATCAATTCTTTGGCGCTCAGCTTTCTTCACAGTTCAACTCTCACATCCATACATGACCACAGGAAAAACCATAGCCTTGACTAAATGGACCTTTGTTGGCAAAGTAATGTCTCTGCTTTTCAATATGCTATCTAGGTTGGTCATAACTTATCTTTCAAGGAGTAAGCATCTTTTAATTTCATGGCTGCAATCACCATCTGCAGTGATTTTGGAGCCCAAAAAGATAAGTCTGACACTATTTCCACTGTTTCCCCATCTATTTCCCAGAAGTGATGGGACTGAATGCCATGATCTTCGTTTTCTGAATGTTGAGCTTTAAGCCAACTTTTTCACTCTCCTCTTTTACTTTCATCAAGAGGCTTTTTAGTTCCTCTTCACTTTCTGCCATAAGGGTTAGTTCAGGCTAATACTTAAATTAGCTTTCATTTTCTAAGCACTTATCAATTGATGGAACAGAGAGTAACATCAGATGTGTGTGCTGGGAGGCAATAAGAAATCAGCCTGAGATTAAACAGTTCTGAATAATTCATACATGGGTAATTGGGAGATGATTGACAACCAGCAATTGAACAACAAATAACCTTTTAGGTATTTATAAAACTTCTCTTACTCGCATAAGACATATTTGAAATGGTAAAGTACATACTGACACTTTCCCCATTTATCACTCATTGTTTCCCCAGAGAAACAGAACCAATAGCATAGAGTAAATGAATAATTTTCTTCTGCCTTTTGTTCTAGTCAAGGCTTCAACAAATTGGATGATGATCATTCACTTTGGGAAGGACAATCTATGGAGTCCACTGGTTCATATGTTAATCTGATGTGAAAACATCCTCACAGACACATTCAGAAATAATGTTTAATCTGGGCATCCTGTGGCCAGTCAAGTTGATACGTAAAGTCAGCGGTCACACCTGTGGTCCAGATCTTGCAGCACCAATTGGAGCAGACGAATAATTTTCTGTGTGCCCAGGTATCTGGGGCATTCAACAAACCTTACTCCTTACAAGACAGTTTTGTTTTGTGTAGTGAAAACATTTCAGCAAGATTGTAAAGTCATTTAAAAGGTTGTATTAGTTTACTTTATTACTGCTGTAATACTTTATTTTATTATGCACTTTACTTTATTCGGTTTACTTTATTATGCACTGGGTGCATAAAGAAGAGAAATGTATCATTTTACAGTTCTGGAGGCTAGACATCCTGAGAGCACGGTGCTGGCAGGGCTAATTCTTTCTGAGGTCTATGAAGAAGACCCTGCTTTGTGATTCTCTCCTTGACACGGAGGTGGCCACCTTCTCATTGTGTCTCCTTATACTGTCTTCTTCTATGTTATTCTCTCTGTGTTTCCAAATTCTCTTTTTTTTATATAAGGCCACCTGTCATTTTGAATTAGATCTATTGCCTGGGAAATGTCCTAGACATAGGAGGCTGGTGAACTACAGTCCATGGGGTCACAAGAGCTGGACACAGCTTAGCAAACCACGACCACCACCATTCTAATGAACTCATTTTAATGTGATGACCATTTTAAAGACACTATCTCCAAATAAGATCACACTCAGAAACAATAGAGGTTAAGACTCCTACATATCTTCATTGGAGGGACACAGTAAACCTATAACAGAGGTGGTGACTTGGGAATAACAAATCAATACAAATATTAGCATGAAATGTATAGGTAAATTAGAAGATACTACCAAATAGCAACTGAATGTAAGGCATGTATTCAGTATAGGGCAGACATGCTTATTATTATAGTTAAATGTTGCTTTTAGAGAGTTTTTATAACTGAAAAGTAAAGTTATAGTAAAAATTTGTAGTTTAAGAAAAATCAAAGGAACTTTAGAAATATACCAGGGAAGTTCATGTATAATTGACAAGCTGATTAAATATGTAGTAATGACTGGCAAAGTTCAGAAAAGGAGAATGCCCCTGTAGATTGGGTGATGAGATGTTCAAACACTTTCAAGTAGGTTACAAGCTTTGAATACACATGTCTAAAACCTACAAGAAAATTATCCAGATATTCCATAATTTACATTTCTGCTATACTGACTTGCTTTAGTTTGCTAGCTAGTGTCCCATAGATCCATCCGAAGTCTTATTTTCCTGCCTTTGCCCCTATGTATATAGATTATGTTGTCCTTTCCACCTTATCTCATTGTTTCCACTTTCTATCCTCTCCATCTTCAAATTCAACCTCATTCTTTAAATTAAAATCCATAAAGCCCCCACTGATTTCCATTCACCTGTTTTATAATGTGATGCCCTATATCAGTATCACCACGTACACCTTCATGGGACTTATCAAATTATTAGATAATATAAATACTATACTACATAATGGGCTTCCCAGGTGGCTCTAGTGGTAAAGAACCCACTTGCCAAAGCAGAAAACATAAGTGACCTGGGTTTGATATCTTTGTCAGGAAGAGTGGAGGAGGGCACGGCAATCCACTCCAGTATTCTTCCTTAGAGAATCCATAGACAGAGGAGCCTGGCAGGCTACATCCATAGGGTCACAAAGAGTCAGACATGACTGAAGCAACTTAGCACACACATACTAAATAATATACATAAATAGTTATGTGTTATAGTTATATAAATAAATAGTTATTTCTTTCTAATTTTTGTTGGAAAGAGGATTAAGGATTATATATATAATCATATATATATATATATATATAATTAAGGATTATAATTTCTTTGTATCTCCAAAGCCTAGAATCCTATTAGAGATACAGATTCCAAAAAAATAATTTAAATATTTTGCAAGATAAGCAAAAGTTCACTCAATTCAAACAGATAAAAACTTTAGTTTTGATGTTCTGTAGTAGCAATGGAATTATTTATATATTAGTTGAAAGAATCTGAGCACTTAGCTGCTATATGTATGAAATATCTCAAATGAGCAAAACTCAAAAGTACTGGTGACTAATTTCACAGCTAGGCACATGCACAAAAATATTTTTTCTAAGTAAAATGATAATTTTTTGTGACAATCATTGTTTTCATTTGCAAGGATTAAAAAAGGATATCCTTGAAAAATTAATATTTCCCCATAGAATATCACATATCTAAAATCACATACAAGATACCTAGCAATATTTTTCCTGTTTTCTAAGGCTTAGAAGAAGTTTTCAATGGAATAGAAACAACACTAAAAAGCCTACAGAAATGAAATATTTTTTCAATATGCAAGTTATAGCACATTCTAACTATATTATTTTTCATAACTAGCAATTATGGTTTGTTGGTAAAACAAATCAATATATTATAATTCCACTGTTTATCTTCACCATGATGTTGTTTTTTTTTATTAAAATTACATAATGTTCTCCTCTCAACATTTAGAATAATATGATAAAATTAATTTCTCAAAATCAAAGGTTTTATGACCAGAACAGTTTAATGGTGAGAATGAAGAGAAAGGGGGATATCTACAATTTAACTGACTCAATAACATCAGAGAAGATAACCAAACAATACCAGAGAATATTATGTAATTCCATGTCTCCAAAGCAGATTTTTTAAACAAATTAACTTGATCCATGCTAAGGTATATGATGATAAACTGAGAGGCCAAATCATTAGTAATTGCATGAGCCTATAGTTATTTACCAATCATCACCATCATATTAGACCACTTAATTTTAGCAAGAAACCCCTCTCACCTTTTTTATTTTATTTATTTATTTTTGAGTATAGCTGGTTTTGCTTCCCTGATTGGCTCAGTGGTAAAGAATTTGCCTGCCAATGCAGGAGATGTGGGTTCGATACCTAAGTCGGGAAGAGCCCCTGGAGAAGGAAACGGTAACCCATTCCACTATTGTCTGGGAAATCCCATGGAAAGAGAGTGTGGTGGGCTATAGTCTGTAAGTTTGTGAAAGAGTTAGACGACACAACTTAGTGACTAAACAACAACATAGTTTCTGTATATAGCTGTGTCGGTTTCTGCTGTATAGCAAAGTAAATTCAGCCATTCGTGTACATCTGTCCCCTCTTTTTTTTTGGATTTCATTCCCATTTAGGTAACCAGAGAGCACCAAGTAGGGTTCCCTGTGTACACAGTAGGTTCTCGTAAGTTATCTATGGTAAACCTAATAGTGTATATATTCTCAATCCCAATCTCCCAATTCATTATACACACCCCTTGCCCCCTCGGTGTCCACATTTGTTCTCTACATCTGTGTCCCTACCGCATCTCATCTTGAATTAGTTTACATAGTATAAAGCAATCAAAGAATAAAAATATCTGATAAAAGTTTACTTAATTGGAAACTGTCTCCTTAGACACTAGGAAATACCAATTTTTAGACTTCTAAACATATTAATGCTATAGATGCCACAGTGTTAAGAATATATTTTTCTTGATTTCAAATTATATAGTCAGACATTCTGATTTATTATAAAATCATTCTGTAATATTCTACTCTTTCATACAGCTAGTTTATGTATTAAGTTAAACTGAACGAAAGATAATTCAATTCTTTGATAACAATACCAGGTTCAACTTAAGCTAGAAAACCTATTGAATCTGGGTACCAAGTGAAACAGTCATGTGAATAATTTCTCTTTCAAAATCAGTTGAATCATCAGGATATTCATAAATGAATTATTTAGATGTCTTTGGAGTATGGAGGAATTATGTTTTATGAAGTCAATAGCATTTCCTGGCCACATCATGCAAGAAAACAACAATCAAAATGGACTTAAGTTTTAAAAAAATTACTGAAAGGGCTAAAGGTAGCCCAGACAGAGCAAAAGCCAAAGCTCATATGATTCCAGAGTATGCTGGCATTAGGATAAGAGTGCTGTGGTCATGCATTTACACTTGTATAAGGGTCTTCACCTCTCTCCTTTCCTCATCTGCAAAATGAGGAGGATCAGTTGAATAAAATCAGATTATCTGACAGTTTGAAGAGATAGTTGTGGGCACTTAACCAAACTTGCAGATCCACTGTGCTTAAGCACAATGGCTCAAGTTAGAGAGAATCTATCACTTTATGAAATGTCTTGTTCTATGATGAAATAGTTCCAATAAGTGATAATAATGCATCCAAGCAGAATATTGAAATTTATGACACCTTCATTGACATTATTTTTCATATTCATATAAACTGTTATAGGAAAAGGTTGCTATTAAGAATTCTCATTTTATTCATGTTGAAATCAAGATTTAGAGAGAGTAAGTGATGTGTCTAAAGCCACAAACCACAAAACCATTAAGTATTATGGTAGGAACAAACGAAGGTATTTGGATTCCAAGTACAGTGTTCTTTCCATTATACCCCATTGCCTCTCTAGAAGTCTGCTCATATTACACTAAAAGCTACCTCTCTCCAATCCTCTTCCATTGATCCCCCTATTATTATTTGAACCAATAAGCATTTGATATATTTTAATAGAGCCAATCTCTCAAACATCTGCTTGACTCACTGAAAGCTCTCTTGAAGAAGCCATTTCCCTGCAATGTATAGATATTTCTTGATATGCTTATAAATATATTTGATGAACAGAGTGAGGTGGGGAACAAATTACAACAGAAATATAAATTTTAAATGCAATTCAGACAGAGTCATTGCTAATTATAAATCAATGAGAAATTAGAAGGTGTTGTTTTGAATTAGATTATTTTAGAAAATACAAGGTAACAGAAGAGTAGTAGCTTCAGTTACTTTAGAAAAGCTTCATGGAATGCAAGAGAATTTAGGGGGGTTTAAATAGAGGGTATTCCAAACAGTTGTATGTCATGTGAATTTTGTAGTCCTGTTGTTAGATTTCAGTAAGAATTTGTCAGACCAAGGAAGCAGAGCTTAAGAAGCGTCCTATGGTGTGATGAAGCAGGAAGGCAGCTGGCACTGTGCTTCTACGTGTTGCCATATACAGAAGAGTGAAAACTTAACGATCCTCATGGATGATCTTTCACCTCAATGATCATTTTCCCTCCTAGAAAGCAGTCTAAACAAATCCCAACCTCATCACTGCTGCTCTCCACAGAATAGGTAGTGGCTGGGAACTGGATGCCCAGACAGAAAGTACATTTCCCAGTCTCTGCTGCATTTAACGGAGAAGGCAATGGCCCCCACTCCAGTACTCTTGCTTGGAAAATCCCATGGATGGAGGAGCCTGTTAGGCTGCAATCCATGGGGTCGCTAAGAGTTGGACACGACTGAGCAACTTCACTTTCACTTTTGATTTTCATGCATTGGAGAAGGAAATGGCAATCCACTCCAGTATTCTTGCCTGGAGAATCCCAGGGACGGGGGAGCCTGGTGGGCTGCCGTATATGGGGTTGCACAGAGTCAGACATGACAGAAGTGACTTAGCATAGCATAGCATAGCATAGCTGCATTTAAGGGAAGTCATAAGACTCTTTCTTGCCAATGGAATATAAGTGAAAGTGGCATGTGTCACCTCTGTTGTTACAAGGTTAAGAAGTGTGAAAGCCTTCTCCTCCCTCATTCTTCCTTTTATTCTACCCGAGCACAATTGACCCTAGAATGCTAGACTTAAGAGAGGAAGTTCAGAGATGAAAAGATCTAAATTCCTAAATCTTCAAATTGAGTAGAGCCACATTCTGTCCAGGAACACCTGCATCAGAACTCTCATCCAAGTAAGAAATTAGTTGCAATGTGTTAGTCAATACAATTTTGAGGTTTATTTGTCACATTAGTTTTCATTACTCTAATTAATATTGGAAAGCACTGGTGAATAAGACAGATATAAGCTGAGTTGAAGGAAAGTTGGAAATAAGTTTTGTTGTTTATTTCTTACACAATAGTCATCCTCATTTCTCAGGATTAGTTTCTGCATATTCAGGTCATTCCATATTATATTTTCTAATTTTTAAAAAGTTCAAAATAAAATATTTGAAATTTAAACTTTTTTGCAAACTTTAAAGGTGAAAATAATGAAATATTTAATTATTTTCTCTTGCTCAAGGTCTACTGAAATTTCACATGCATAAATGCACTGGAAAAGAACATGCATTCACATTTGTCTTTTTCATTATTCCATTCAGAAAACATTTGTACCATGAACTGTTCCACTAACCTTGGATGCTTTTCCAGGTTTTGTCTCTTACTGATATGATATTGATTACTAGAACATTCTTCTAATATACTCATTATCAGAGAAGCGCACAAGATTCTGAAAACAACCTTTAATTGTGTGAGCATTTAAAGTTAATTTGGTCTTCATTACTCTATTTTAAATGAGACTTCATTTTCATACTAAAATTATTCATACCTAGATTTTATAACACAACTCATTTTCCCCCTTAAAAGTAGAATGTTTTTTAATTTAAATTTTTGTAAATGTATCAACTATCAAGAATTCAAAAACAGTACAATAAGTGCTATTTAACATCTTATTGGTCATCTGTCACTGTGTGAATGGTAGTCAATAATAATTTGTCAACCAATTAACAGAGTTAATAAATAGTAACAGAATAAGCTAATCTGCCCGCCACCAGTAGTCACTAGTTATGAATTAATGTACTGAAACTCTTTAACATCACACCTGATACCCAGCAAGATGGAGAGCAAACATGACATAACAGATGATGATTAATGATAAGGATGACATAATTCACTAGTAATATTTTAGGTCCTAGAAATCCTTTCTCTTCCCTCTCCTTGTTAATTCTGCAAACATGTACATGTACTAAAGACTCTTTTAGGCACTGTATGCACTCTTGCCAATTTTTGCAAAAATACATATATTAATATAAAAATGAAACTGAGGTCTAAATTATCTGATTATATAATTTCTTCACTTGGATTGTCCCATAATAGGAAAAATTATAATGTGTGTTATTTAAAAAAAAAATGTTGACATTTATCCAAGTAACAAGGGACTGAGAAATCATGTTTATAAAACTAAGACTGCTTATAAAATCAAATAGTCAAAGGAGTATATTCTGAGAACAGAGGAAAGAATAATATGAAAGAATTAGACTGGTCCTTTTACATCATACAGTCAGAATTGAAAAAGATTTTCCACATTATCTAATCCAAATCCGTCCCAATAACTAATTTCTTTAATTGTTGTTGTTTAGTCACTCAGTCTTGTCTGACTCTTTGTAACCCCATGAACTGCAGCATACCAACCTTCCCTGTCATTCACCATCTCCCGGAGCTTGCTCAAACTCATGTCCATTGAGTTGGTGATGTCACCCAAGCATCTCATCCTCTCTTGGCCCTTATCCTGCCTTCAATCTTTCCCAGGATCAGGATCTACTCTAAGGAGTTGGCTCTTTGCATAAAGTGGCCAAAGTATTGGATTTTCAGCTTCAGCATCAGTTCTTCCATTGAATATTCAGGACTGATTTCCTTTATGATTGACTGGTTTGATTTCCTTGCAGTCCAAGGAGTCTTCTCCAACACCACAGTTCAAAAGCATCAATTATTTGGTGCTCAGCCTTCCTTATGGTCCAACTCTCACATCCATACATGACTACTGGAAAAACCATAGCTTTGACTATACGGACCTTTGTCAGAAAAGTAATATCTCTTTTTAATATGCTATCTAGTTTTGTCATTGGAGAAGGCAATGGCAACCCACTCCAGTACCCTTGCCTGGAAAATCCCATGGACGGAGGAGTCTGGTAGGCTGCAGTCCATGGGGTCGCAAATAGTCGGACACAACTGAGCAACTTCACTTTCACTTCCATGCATTAGAGACGGAAATGGCAACCCACTCCAGTGTTCTTGCCTGGAGCATGCCAGGGACTGGGGACCCTGGTGGGCTGCTGTCTATAGTGTCGCACAGAGTCGGACATGACTGAAGTGACTTAGCAGCAGCAGCAGCAGCAGTATGTGTATATATACATATACACACACATACATATACATATATACACACATGTATGTGTATACATATACTCCTTAACCAGAGAATCAGGGTATGTATATATATTACATGTAATATAGAGAGACAAATTTAATATGAGAAATTGGTTTGTAGAAATGTCAGAGTTGGCTAAGTAAGTCCAAAGCTCTTATGGTAGGCATTTAAGAAGCAAAGATCACAAAGAGGCTGAAATCCCATGAACATGGGCTGAAGTGGCTGGCTTCGGTGAAAGTCTCTCTTATTCTCCCTCTCTCTCTGTCTCTGTCTCTCTCTCAGGTCCAAGCGCTCTTTAAAGGCCTTCCAGTGAATTAGTTGAGGTGCATCCAAGATAATCTCGATAATTTAAAGTCAAGTTTTTAGGGTTTTAATTATATCTTCAAAACCCCTTCACTGTAGCCCCTAGGTTGTGTTTGAATCACTGGGTAAACGTTTTACTTATGGTATAAAATGGCTTGTGATTCCTTTCCTTCTTCCAACTCTCACAAGACTATCTTGTGTAGTCCACCTGTCCAGAAACTTACAAGAAAGGAATTTGGAGTGTGGGTGATTTATCACAGTCAAACTGACACACCAAAACACATGTTCTGATTCAGAAACTCTGGGGATGGAGCACAGAAGTTTTAATAGGCCCTCTAGGTAATTCTGATATACATTGAAATCTGAGAACAAGATAAAAATGTTCAATCTTTATATATATATATATATATGTATTTTACATTCTGTTGATAAAACTTTTGCAAGCTAGTCAAAAAAGTATATTTTACACATATTGTTTTAAAAGCACAGTTTATCTTTTTAAATATACCATTGTTTTTGCATATTCCTGTCTCTGATTAACTCTGATATCCCTCCATATTAGCTATAGTATTTTAAATTTGGTCAATATATGTTTCTAAGAATTCATGATAATATAACTATATTATTTTCCCATATAAACTGATTATTTGAATTAATCAAATTTAATTTATTCTTCTATAATCTATGTTCCTGTAAACATGCATCACCAAATATCAATCTCAAAAATAAACAGTATATTCATTTAAACACAGAGCAAAAATTATGTGTATTCTTATCATGTGCCAATATAAAGAGGTAGAACTATATATATTGCAAATGAGAATCACTAGCCTATTTAAAAGAAGTGTGGCTCAGATGGTAAAGAATCTGCTGGCAACGCAGGACACCTGTATTCAATTGCTTTCAGGAAGATCCACTGGAGAAGAGAATGGGTACCCATTCCAGTATTCTTGCCTGGAGAATTCCGTGGATAGAGGAGCCTGAAAGGCCATAGTACATGGAATTGCAGGGAGTCAGACACAGTTGAGCAACTAACACACATACAACACATAGCTGCCTATAATCTGATGGTTTATTAACAAGACTGTCCTAATTTTAGAAATAGTTTCACCAGGCTGAATTCGTTTGATGCTTTTAAACATTAAATTCACATAACTGATGCACATTGTTTTATTTCTGTGTTCACCAAATACTTTTGTGGTTATAACTTGTCATACTTTACAGCATTGCCTATGGGAAAAGTGTATTATGCCTACTGATGCGAGTATGGTCTACATGGTAGTTATATTTAAAATTAAAAATTCTCTTTATAGTAATATACCAAGAGTTTGGTAAAAATCTTGTAAGTGGGAAATGACCTCAAATTCGTGAAGACATTCTAAGTACATTATTTTTAATATCAATGGAAAACATTCATGAGCAAATAATTGCCCCTGTGCACCAAAATGTTTGGGCATTTCAGTATTATTTCTGATGTTAAAAATGTTAATATTAATATCTATCAAGACATATGTGGTCTTGATGGAATTTAAAGCAATAACCCATACTATGCAATATCATCTTTCAGCTATAAAGAATAAGATAGATTCACAGACAGATCCCCAAGAAATGTTCTTGTATATATTTTAAGATATTTTAGAAAATAATTCATTCTATATCCAAGATTGACAAACCATTTCTTAAAGGGCTAAATAGCAAATATTTAATACTTTTCAGATCATAAGACAAAAATCGAGGCTGTCATATAGGTACGTTCTTACATAATTCTTTAAAAGTAACAATTTAAAAACTGCAAAAACCAACCTTAGCTCACAGGCAGTAAACAAAAAGGAGGCCAACAAGATTTGACCACCAGGCTAAAGATTTCTAATTCCTGTTGTATATAATTTCTTTTCTATTCATGGATATGATGATAAATGCCGGTTTATAGATATCAAAAAAATACCAAAACTGATAGTATGTGTATCTGAGAACAGAAATGATATTGGAATGGGAATGTGGTAGTCAAGGGATTATTGCTTTACTTATATTACTTAAAATTTTAACATATGGTTTACACACACACACACACACACACACACGAGGGACCGACATTCAACACTTGGAGATGATACAAACAGAGCATTCTAAGTAGTAAGCTGCCTGGACTCCTGTACCAGTCCCAGTCCAATTTATGTGGAGTACTAAATTCAAGATTTTAAGCTTTTCCTCATATGTGGGGCCTCCAATAGTATCAAAAAGCAGAGAAGAAACTACATGAAAGTTTAAGTTCCTCCTTTATTACCTACTTCAACTTGCCATTGTGAAGGTGGAAAGCAATAGGTAAAGAATCACCAGCATCTTTCTTGAGTGTGTAGACATAAAATCACTTCCAAGCATCCACCTCAAATACTTTCCTTTGAGATTACCCTTTTTTTTTTTTTTTTTCTGTAGAGCATAAATCCCTTTAAAACTCCTTTCCAGATTTTTCAACCAAGATGGAGCTAACTAGAGTGTATGCAGCAGCATTTCTAGTTACTGTTTATTTCATTTGCATAGCATTTTCCTCAACATATTTCCATTCTTATGAGTCTGCACAGTGTAGCCTTAATTTAGATTTAACTCTAGTTGTTAACTCTAGTTGGTCAGATTTTTACTATTTCTTGGTCTTTCTCACTTTGTGATTAAAATTATGCAAACTATTTCAGTTTTGCTTGCTTTCTTATTGTATTTATCATTTCTCCATAGTTACTTTTGGCCTATATGTTTTCTCTGGAATTAACTGACTTAACTTCTCTTATTTCTGTTAGTTAGCAAAAATGTCTTTTCCTCCTCTCACACAGCAGATTTTTCATTTCTTGCCTTTCTAATCAGTATCTCACACTAAACATTGCAAAGTGAAATGAGCTTATAAAATTAAGAGGTGAAATTTCTTGGTTGTTCCAAGGTGTAAACAGGTACCATGTTGCAAATCCTTCTGAGCTTGCTTTCAAATACTTTATTCTTTTCTTTTCTTTTTCTCTCTCTTTTTTTTTTTTTTTACTTTATTCTTTTCTAATCTGTTTCTCTGGAATAAATTCTCAAGAAATTGTGGTTAATTCCTATAATCGGGGTTTATCTTTACCTCATTGACTTTAGGCTATTCTACTTCTTTTTTACAT
The DNA here is from genome assembly GCF_000754665.1 of Bison bison bison. Lineage (NCBI taxonomy): Eukaryota > Metazoa > Chordata > Mammalia > Artiodactyla > Bovidae > Bison > Bison bison. The sequence goes on along the minus strand of NW_011495035.1, from coordinate 7,903,688 downwards.
TTCAGCAAGATCTCATTCTTACCTCAAACTCTAAAATTTAAAAAAGAATGAGATATATCTGAAGCAAAGGTTTCTTTTTAAATTTACCAATCCCTACATTGACTTCAGAGGCACCACCACAGGCCCTTGGAACCATACAAAATAGAGATTGAAAATTTCTAGATTATAAGTTTTGTGAGCAAATATCTACATCAATGCTCATTAAATTACTTGTGTTGAAAAAACCGGTATGTTGAGAAACAATCATCTATGAGATAATCATATGTCAGCATGTCTTAAGAGTGAAAGAGATACTCATTGCCCCTTATCCTCAACTATCTTTTCAAGAAGGTTTGTATTGTGAACAACCTTGGAGGACAGAGTTTTTCTCTGAAGCAAAGAACACATTTGCTTATAACCTGAAATGCAGAGATAGCATCTGTGTTTGGAGCAAACAGCAGGTATGCTTACTGTTCAATATAATATATTAGGCTTGTTAAATTCAGGGTCCCTTACCTATAATTCAATTCACTGCATGTGCAAGAGTAATCTGGCGCTGTTTGTTCACTTTGGCAATGATTGGGTTGATGAAACAATACTAAAAATGCTGGTGCTCTGGCACTTCTACTTCAAGTGATAAACTGTCCTTAGTCTACTCTCTGAGCCCACAGTCTCTTGTCTTCATACCTGATCCATGAAATATTGGCGGGCTAACTTGTTAAATGATATACATCATGGAACAAAATGATAATCCCTTCACAATTTTTCATACAATATTGGTTTCTACTTGAAATCTGGTTAAATATGACTATTTTATTACATACTGACATATTTATTTTTTTTTAAAAAAGCCTGTGGTTAGTAGCTTTAAGATAATTCCCAATGATACCTAACTCCTGGTTTTAATACTCTTGATAATCTTCCTAAAAGGGTGAGCTAGATGCTGTGACTTTCTTCTAATGACCAGAATATGGCAAAAAGGATAGACTGTGACACTTAAGATTAGGTTACAAATAGAGTCGGGCTTCTATTTTGATTTTCTTCTTTGTCTCTTGCTTGGCACCATGATGGAAGCCAGATGTTCGTTATGGAAAGGTCCACATGACAAGGAACTGATAGAAGCTTCTATCCCACAGCCAGTGATGAACTGAAGTCCTCAGTCCAACAAACCACAAGGAATTGAATGTTGTTCAGAACCATGTGAATGAGGCCAGAAGCAGATCTCCCTTAGCTGGGCCTCCAGATGGCACTACGGACCTGACTGCCATTGTGATTGCAGTCTGATGAGAAACTCTGAAATGGAAGACGCAGCTAATCTATGCCTAGATTTCCAAAAGTACAGAAACTGAGAGATAATAAATATTTGTTGTTTTAGGCTGCTATATTTTGGGGGTAATCTGTTAAATAGTGAGGCATTTCAAGGACTGGCATCAGTTAATGGAATCTCTTGCCCTATTCTAGATAATTCTTTACCTAGCTCTTTGTGGGAAGGAGTCCAATTACCTTATTCATCAGTGCATCTTCATACAATGTAAGGTACATGGTAGGTTACTAATTAATTATTTTTGAAAAGATTCATGAGTCACTGGTCAAGCCCAATTATGGTCAGAATATATGTTAATGAGATTTAAATTGAGAATTGAGAAGTATGATGGCAAGACTCATGTAGGACAGCTACTATATTACAATGAAGATGGTAGGTGATACATATAATGAGTAGAAGAGAAGTTTGGAAACAATAATTTAAATAATAATGAATGAGATCTATTCTTAATCCACATGCTGCTAAGTCACTTCTGTCATGTCCGACTCTGTGCGACTCCATAGACGGCAGCCCACCAGGCTCCCCCATCCCTGGGATTCTGCAGGCAAGAACACTGGAGTGGGTTGCCATTTCCTTCTCCAATGCATGAAAGTGAAAAGTGAAAGTGAAGTCGCTCAGCCGTGTCCAACTCTTAGCGACCCCATGGACTGAAGCCTACCAGGCTCCTCCATCCATGGGATTTTCCAGGCGAGAGTACTGGAGTGGGGTGCCATTGCCTTCTCCAGATAAATGTACCTAAATATATATATAAACATACATGAACCTAAATACATGTATAAGAAAGTTGGCTGAATTAGATATTCACCTATTAATACAAAACCCTTGTTCTTTTAAATTTTCTATTATAATTGACTTTAATTTTTTATGTAATTTTAAAAGGCTACTCTTTGGCTAACATTTGGTCACAAATCAGTGATTAAAAATGAGAGAGTCAGACAACTGCTATTGATTGTGTGACTGAAGGCATTTAAACTGTGTGGTCCACTGTGACTGCAACTGTAAAAAGATCATCAGGTAAATGAACTCTATAGTCTCTTCTAAAATGTATAGATTCTATGAATCCTGATTCCTTCTAGAAAAGTTAAAATAAGTCAGGCCACATAGACCTGAAAGAAACATTTCATGAGACTCTTTAAAAAGCAGATCTAGTTCTAATTTAAGACTGCCCCACAAATTTGATAAGGTAGTATTTTAAAAACAGAAGAAACCTAGGACTCCCTGGTGGTCTAGAAGTTAAGAATCCACCTGCAAATGCAGGGGGACAAGGGTTCAGTAGCTGGTCCAGAAAGAATCCATATGCCACGGGACAACCAAGCCATTGAGCCACAACTACTGAAGCCTGCACACTCCAGAGCCCGTGCTGTCCAAAGAGAGAAGCCCCTGCAATGCGAAGCACACCACCACAGTGAGAGAGCAGTGCCCACTTGCCACAAATAGAGATAGCCTGCACACAGTAATGAAGGCCCGTGTAGTTATAAATAAAATAAAATAAATATTAAAATTACTTGTCAAGATAAAAAATGTTACTTCTCAAAAGAATAACAATTATTTGATGTCACCACAGTTTCACTTATTTTACAAGAAGAATTACAAAAGACAGCTTGCTAAACATGATAATTTTCTTTAAAATAATAGAAATAATTTCTAAAATTTAACTCAACTTTTATTTTTTATATAGTATGACTTTTTAGTTGTTTCATACTTACTTTTGATTAAATTTTAGTTGATGTAAGATCTGTCATTCTAGCTTGCAGTTTTTCTACTGTCTGATATCTCAACTGAATTTATGACTTGAAAATAACAAATCAACCAAGGACTTCCATTATGCATTGTTATATTTATAAAGAAATTCATTTTTCCTAGTAATAAAATTATAGCTCATTTTCAATTTTCTCTAATGGATTTTCTTATTTTATACATTCACATTTTCCCCAATAGATTTCTTTAATGTAAAGTACAACAGTAATTTTCCACACCTATTCAAGCTGGAAGTGTTAAAAAAATTATAAAGTAATAAGATGAATAACTTACCACCCAGGGAAGAAAACCTACTTAGATAACAGGCTTAATAGCTAGCTAAAATTCACTGGCTCATTCTAATTCAATAAGAACAAATGGATGCAATATTTATGATTTAAGAAGTAAATTGATGATTGTCATATTGAGAAATATTTCATATTAGCAGTGAACCAAATTTTATAAGCACAGACAATAGTAATTTTGTACAAAATATACTTCACAATAGAAAAGAGAAAATAACACACACAAAAGTCTAGAGAACAAGTGTTTCATTGGTAAAAGGTTGTATATTTTCAGAATTTAAGAAATCACAGAATGAAAAATGCTGATTTAGGAGCAATAAAGGCACTAGGGACGTAAATTAAGGAAGTTTCTATGACTTCTACTTTTTTGAAAGTGGAGTTTTTTTGCTGATAAAAAGTAAAGAGCTATTGAAGGTGCTTATCTGCATAAAATGGCAGATATCATTTGACTCTGTTCATAAAATTCCTCAGTATTGGCTAGGATTTATACAGGGTGCCTTCATTCAGTCCCTTCACTTCATATGGCGATGCAGTTATTTCTAAGGCTCAATAATACACATTCTCTTACCAGGATATAATTGGACAAACTGAATTTGTAACTGTGAGCACACCCAGAAATGTCACATTTCAATATAAAACTCAGCTAATCTGGTGTGACGAGCTCACCATTAAGAAACCTGGGCTGTTCTTCATGTGTGGAAAGAATGCTTAAAGGGCCCCTCAGGAAACTCTGAGGCATTAAGTATTACTTCCAGCAGACTAGGGTCATTAGAAAATTTGGGAGACCTTGAAGTAAGAGGGGAAAACTCATCTCATAAATATTGAAGACAGAAATTGGTTGAGATAAGTGGTTTTCTATTCAGAGAATAGAATTCAGAGAAGATGACTTTAGAAAACTTTAAAAAGAAGGAAAAGGCAATAACTTTCATGGTATAGATTCACCATATGGCTATTTTCTACAGTGTCTTAGATTCGCTGATCATAGAACAAGTGGGCTTTTGTGTGTTAACAACGCATTTTGTACCTATATAGATAAAATGGATAAAATACACAACACATAACTATACAAGCCCATAGACTACATAAAACAGCCATTGGGATTATTTTAGTAACCATTCCCAAATGTGAGGAAGTCATTCAAAGGAATAGTAACAATATACTTAAGAAAATACAATTGTCTTTTCAAAGTCAGATATAAAATTTATTGTAAGAAAAGCTTTAAAACTTCTTAAAGTAACTTAAAGGAGAAAGCAAAGAAAGAAGAGCAGTGAAGAAATGAATTTATATAAAAATCTCATCAGTATCATTGAATTCTTTCCAAAGCTTGGATTTTAACATTTCCAGATGGTTGAAGAAAAGATTCTGTAGTAGTTAAAAAGTCTCATAATATGAAAAACATATATAAATGGCATTCTGTGGATAGGCTGGCTTTGTGAAAAAAATTGAAAAAGTAATTAAGACAGTGAAAAATACATTTTCTTAGTTATATTACAGTTGGAAATACTACAAAGCTCAGTTTTCAGATACTGTGCTGGTTACTACATACTGTGAAAATAAGGCTTGCTTTTATTTATTAAACTATAAAATTATCATAACATTATTGACCCATTGTTAAAATGCATCAACACACTACAGACAATTGTAAAATTATACCCCTAAAACTGATTTATCTATTTATGACTTTCTTCCTCTCTATTTCAGTCTTTGAGTTAGAAGTATACATTTATCAAATCTTTACTTTTATTTGTCTATATGTAATGGGTTAGGCATCTGGTCCCATCACTTCATGGGAAGTAGATGGGGAAACAGTGGAAACAGTGTCAGGCTTTATTTTTTTGGGCTCCAAAATCACTGCAGATGGTGACTGCAGCCATGAAATTAAAAGATGCTTACTCCTTGGAAGGAAAGTTATGACCAACCTAGACAGCATATTGAAAAGCAGAGACATTACTTTGCCAACAAAGGTTCGTCTAGTCAAGGATATGGTTTTTCCAGTGGTCATGTATGGATATGAGAGTTGGACTGTGAAGAAAGCTGAGCGCCAAAGAATTGATGCTTTTGAGCTGTGGTGTTGGAGAAGACTCTTGAGAGTTCCTTGGACTGCAAGGAGATCCAAACCAGTCCATTCTAAAGGAGATCAGTCCTGGGTGTTCTTTGGAAGGACCGATGCTGAAGCTGAAACTCCAGTATTTTGGCCATCTCATGCGAAGAGTTGACTCATTGGAAAAGACTCTGATGCTGGGAGGGATTGGGGGCAGGAGGAGAAGAGAACGACAGAGGATGACAGAGTGATGCTCAATGGCATCACTGACTCAATGGACATGAGTTTGGGTGAACTCCGGGAGTTGGTGATGGACAGGGAGGCCTGGCGTGCTGCAATTCATGGGGTCACAAAGAGTCAGACACGACTGAGTGACTGAACTGAACTGAATGGTTTAGGCAAAAATTTGTTTAGATTTTTCTGTAAGCTGCTATGGAAAAATCTGAACAAACTTTTTGACCAACCCAATAAGTTAAAGCTACCCTATTTATTTTGAAAATATAAGTAGCTCTTAAAGCTAACCTTGTTATTAAACAGAATACAAAAGTTTTTTGAGCCCTATTTATGCCACCAGTCCTGAAAAGAATTCTTTAGCTGACACATACAAAAAAATAAAAATAAACAATTTCACATTTGAGGAAATAAAAATCTTGCTAAGAAGTCTAGATGTACATATAAAACAATAAGACACAGAATTGAGCATTATGAACATAACACTGAAAATAACATGGTGATTTTTCTGGTCCATTTCATATTACCACTCAATAAAAAATAAAGACACTATTATAATTATGAATGCAATGATTAAAATAATGGGCATTCACTTCTACACAACATTATCTTATAAAGCCACTAAAACTGACTTAGTATCTGTTAGTATGGCTATAATGTGTTTTGAGATATTTGAATGAAATACACTAAATCACCATCACTAATGACCATTGTTGCTGTCATTAGAATCTAGTAGCAACCATGTGAGAGTCTAACAGGAAAAGAGAACTGTAATGAATTGTAGTGACCATTAGATTATTTAAAAATCTCTCCCTACTCATCTCTTATCCATGGTTAAAATAGAAAACAATATGAAGTTGAGTGGGCTGGAATTTGCATGAGGGATGATAATCAATTTTTAAAAATCTTAGTGTCGCACCACAGCAGTTTCAAAAACTGTATTTCATAAGCTAACAAAATATTTCAAAATGGATCTTCTGCAGATTGAATGTGTTTATATGTTGAAACCTAATAACCATGAGATAGCATTTGGAGGTGAATTTTTTGATAGGGTTGGGTTGAGGGTGATAGAGCCTTCATGAATGGGAGTAATGTCCTTATAAAAGAAACCCTGGAGAATATCCTTGCCCCTTCTTCCATGTGAGGACATAGCAAGAGCATGAACCTCTATGAACAAGGAAGCAGGCCTTCATCAGTGGTCAAATTTGCTTGCAATTTGATCTTAAACTTCCCAAAGCATAGGATTGTGAGAAATAAATGTTTATTTTTCATAAGTCACCTAGTTATGATACTGTTATGACAGGCTGAATTAAAACAGCCCAAACCGACTAGACAAGGTCTATTGTCTATAAAAGAAAAAAAAAATATATATATATATATATATATATATAGTCAGGTAGAGACATAATCTGAAAATTAAAAGCACTTCTTTAAATTCAACAGATTTAGCTGTATGGGTAAACTTTCACTGAAGTGTGCTTATTTTTCTTTTTGCCATCAATCTCTGACTCTACTGGGTCTGGATTTAGGGATTCTACTGCTGAAGAGTTTTTTCTCCCATATTTCACATTTTATTTTCCATCTTGTTGAGGACAAGGCTTGTTGCTCCCTCATTTATGACACACAACTAACCAGGTATTTATGAATGTCAGACAGTGTAAGAATGCACCTAGACCTTAAAATCAGCACCATTAAACAACAACAGCAACAACAACAAAAAAACCACAACTCTAGGAGCCATGTTCATATTATATGCTATGGGAATATATCCCCCTCCCCTGGGGAACATGGAGAATACAGTGTGAACGTTAATTTTGAATCTAGACAACTTGGTTTGTTCCCTTAAAAGTTAGGGCACTCTAGAATCTAGATAATATCACTTAATTTTCAGTGTGGTAGACTGAATTGTTGAACAATGATACATTGCCCTAAAAGTACCAGAAATATTCCTATTGCCTCAATTTCTTTTTTTGTTAAAGGATGTAATGGAACAAATCTTGTTATGGAGAAACAAGAGAAATACAACCGGGAGGAGACTGTTGAAGATATTTTGCATTTGCAATATTCAAATATTTCATTTTTATATTGGCTGTATCAGTCTATGAAAGCAAAGTAGTATATTCTGTGCTCATGATATGCTCTCATGCATTATAACATCAAGGATTTACCTAAGGTCAGTGAACCAGAAAAGGTTTTATTATTTCAGTGCTTTGTCAGTTGTCTAAAGACTTTGATGAGGGCTAGAAGAAAAAATCTGATATCCATATGACCATTATTTTCATATCTAGCCAGGTAAGCATCATAACATGCCATTATATTACTAAGGGAGAGAGGTCTTGATGACACCAAAAGCAGTCAGAAATAGAATTGTCAAAATTCTTATATCTAAGAATCTTATCTTATATATAATTTTCATATCTAAGTTTACTTAATTTGAAAGCCTAATCTTAGAGCTGATATATGTGAATGTATATATTTCAGAAAATCTAGGTTGCTTGGTAGATTCTCCTGCAACATTCTAAGTTTTAGTTGAAAATTACTATTGGATAACATGTAGTTATACAGATTATTTAAGTATGCAACTGAATTTTAAGTTAAACTCCAGGAGAGAAAAAGATTTGAGCAAATGGTTGCTTTTGTCAAAAATACATTAACACTTTTTGAAACTGTGTCAAATAGGCTTTGAAATATTAATTTCTGAATTCTGTGATGAATTACATAAACTGGTTTTGGTAAAAATTGACAAAGGACTATGTACATTCACTATTAAATGAATATATTGTTTCCATCTTGTAACCATAAAGCTATCACTCACTCTGCCTACAAGCCTTCCGGCATTAAACTTTATATGAAATTGGAGAGAATATGTGGTAAGATATCTCATGAGCAGAAAATTTCAATACTTGTGGGAGGGCAAATCTACATTTTGTACTTATGGATGTTTTAAACTGAAGGCAAAAGCCATTATGAAGGTTTAAACAATTTGTAGAATCTCACAAAATATTCTACTTTGTTTTCTTTTTTGAGGTAAAGGATTAAGAAGCGATTCTACAAATATTAGGGCAATCATATACAGAGAATTGCCCAGGAAACATATTTTTAAAAATACAGCTTAAGTAATCTATCCCAAGGATGTCCTTGTTCATTTCATTTCCACTTTTTAGCATTAAAGTATTTTTGTAGGATGTGTCTGATGTGATGAAAATGCATCACTGGCTCAACTGAAGCTGAGACGTCTCAATAGTGTTCATAAATAAATGACCAACTTCTTGATCAGAAATAGTGTTCTACAGAAAAGGCTAGCATGTGACATTAACTACATAATTTCTTAATGAGAGAAAAGAAATAAAAATAAACAGTCTCTGAATAAACCCAAAAAGGATAGAAGCAAATGATGTCAGATGACTTCTGAATGCATGGGAGATAAGAGAAATTGGTTCCCATTATATGATCATTGCTAAAGTACACAAGTGAGAGAAGGAGAATGCCATAGGACAAAGATGCATCAATGAAGAAAGATGATTTGAGGCAACTACTGCTGAATTGGATTGGAAAGACTAAACCAAACCATGTCATACATCTGCTGCTTAATAAATGAAAAGTGTATAAGGAAGAGCCATGTCGGAAAGCGACTGCTGAGCAAATGTGAATCAAATGAAGATAAATAATGTTCAAGAGTGGTTACTGAGACCAGCAGGGTGAATTAAGATAAATGATATAAACCACCAACCTTTAAATGAACTAACGACAAACCAAGATCAATGTTTCCAGATGTTAAAAAAAAAAAAATTAAAAAGGGAGTATCCTGAAGTGGAATTTTGAGCACGATGACAAAAATCTGTATCTAATGGCTACTATGACAGACTATCTGATATATACACTTTATCCTTCTTCCTAACATAACTCCATTAGGTTAAATTAACTTCACTTGCAGACAGTCCTTCTGAGTCAGGTTGGGCTACAGATATTCAAATTTTCAAGTTATTCAGTCACTCAGTCATGAACAAATCTTTGCGATCCCATGGACTGCAGCACGCCAGACTTCCCTGTCCATCACAAAGTCCCAGAGTTTATTCATACTCATGTCCATCGAGTCAGTGATGCCATGCAACCATCTCATCCTCTGCCATCCCCTTCTCCTCCTGCCTTCAATCTTTCCCAGCATCAGGGGCTTTTCAATGAGTCAGTTCTTCACATCAGGTGGCCAAAGATTGCAGTTTCAGCCTCAGCATCAGTCCTTCCAATGAATATTCAGGACTGATTTCTTTTAGAATGGACTGGATGAATCTCCTTGCAGTCCAAGAGACTCTCAAGAGTCTTCTCCAACACCAGGGTTCAACAGCATTAATTCTTTGGGTGCTTAGCTTTCTTTATAGTCCAACTCTCACATTCATACATGACTACTGGAAAAACCATAGCTTTGACTAGGCAGACCTTTGTTGGCAAAGTTATCTCTCTGTTTTTTAATATGCTGTCTAGGTTAGTCATAGATTTTTTTCCAAGAAGCAAGCATCTTTTAATTTCATGGCTGCAGTCACCATCTGCAGTGATTTTGGAGCCCAAGGAAATAAAGTCTCTCACTGTTTCCATTGTTTCCTCATCTATTTACCATGATGTGATGGGACTAGATGCCAGGATCTTAGTTTTTTGAATGTTGAGTTTTAAATCAACATTTTCACTCTCCTCTTTCACTTTCATCAAGAGGCTTTTTAGTTCTTCTTCGCAAGGGTAGTATTATTTGTGTATCTGAGTTGATTGATTTTTCTCCCAGCAATTTTGACTCCAGCTTATGCTTCATCCAGCCCAGTATTTCACATAATGTATTCTGCAAATAAGTTAAATAAGCAGGGTGACAATATTCCACCTTGAAGTACTCCTTTCCTTATTTGGAACCAGTCTGTTGTTCCATGTCAGGTTCTGATTGTTGCTTCTTGACCTGTATATAGATTTCTCAGGAGGTAGCTCCAGCGGTCTGATATTCCCATCTCTTTAAGAATTTTCCACAGTTCATGTGATCCACACAGTCCAAGGCTTTAGTATAGTCAATAAAACAGAAGTAGATATTTTTCTGGAAGACTCTTGTTTTTTCAATGACAATGAATGTTGGCAATTTACCTCTGGTTTCTCTGCCTTTTTTAAATCCAGCTTAAACATCTGGAAGTTTACAGTTCACGTACTGCTGAAGTCTGACTTGGAGAATTTTGAACATTACTTTGCTAGCATGTGAGATGAGTGTAAATGTGCAGTAGTTGGAACATTCTTCAGCATTCCTTTTCTTTGGAATGGAATGAAAACTGACCTTTTCCAGTCCTGTGGCCACTGCTGAGTTTTCCAAATTTGCTGGTGTACTGAGTGCAACACTTTCACAGCATCATCGTTTAGGATTTTAAATAGCTCAGCTGGAATTCCATCACCTCCACTAGCTTTGTTTGTAGTGATGTTTCCTAAGGCCCACTTGACTCTGCATTCTATGATGTCTGGCTCTAGGTGAGTGATCACACCTAGTGGTTTTCTGGGTCATGAAGATCTTTTTTGTATTGTTCTTCTGTGTATTCTTGCAACATCTTCTTAATATCTTCTGCTTCTGTTAGGTCCATACCATTTTTGTCCTTATTGAGCCCATCTTTGCATGAAATGTTCCCTTGGTATCTCTAACTTTCTTGAAGAGATCTCTTGTCTTTCCCATTCTAATATTTCCCTCTATTTCTTTGCATTGATCACTGAGGAAGACTTTCTTATCTCTCCTTGCTATTCTTTGGAACTCTGCATTCAAATGGGTATATATTTCCTTTTCTCCTTTGCCTCTAGCTTCTCGTCTTTTCTCAGCTATTTGTCAGGCCTCCTCAGACAACCATTTTGCCTTTTTGCATTTCTTTTTCTTGGGAATGGTCTTGATCACTGCCTCTTGTTCAATGTTGCGAACCTCCATCCACAGTCAGGTTGGCAACAGAAACTCAGATTTTCAAAGAGACCTATAATATGTGATGAATTAATATCTTCTGTTCATATAGGACTTCTCTGGTAGTTCAGCTGGTAAATAATCCTCCTGCAGTGAGACAGACCCCAGTTTAATTCCTGGGTCAGGAAGATTGCCTGGAGAAGGGAGCACTCGAATATTCTTGGGCTTCCCTGGTGCCTCAGATGGTAAAGAATATGGATGCATGCAATGTGGGAGACTTGGGTTCTATCCCTGGGTTGAGAAGATCTCCTGAAGAAGGGAACCACCACCCACTTCAGTATTCTGGCCTGGAGAATTCCATGGACTGTAGAGTCCATAGAGTTGCAAAGAGTTGAACACAACTGAGCAACTTTCACTTTAACTGGAGAAGAGCATGGCAATCCACTCCAGTATTCTTGCCTGGAGAACCCCATGGACAGAGGAGACTGGTGGGCTAATGTCCACGGGGTCGCAAAGAGTCAGATACGACTGAAGGTACTGAGCACAGGACAGCACATGGGACTTAGGGAGAACAGATGAGTCTTTAGTTTAGGAGAAGTGAAAAAGCAAGGTGAGCAAGATATGAAATGAGTTTGCATATGCAAGCAAGTGCTAGGGCATGGAGTACTTTGTGGATGACATTGAAGATTCTTGTTTTGGTCTTCAATTAAATGGCATATTTTCTAAGTGTAAAAGAAAACAATACTAAACTAAACAAACATCATCTCCGGCTGAGGTGTAGAGAATAGACTGATAAGGTGCAAAGTTGACCTGATTAAACTATTTAGGAAACCAGTACTTTAAATCCAGGGACTTCCCTGGTGGCTCAGATGGTAAAGTGTCTGCCTACAATGTGAGAGACCTGGGTTCAATCCCTGGGTCAGGAAGAGCCTCTGGAGAAGGAAATGGCAACCCACTCCAGTACTCTTGCCTGGAAAATTCTGTGGACGGAGGAACCTGGTAGTCTACAATCCAACATGACTGGAGAATCCCATGGACGGAGGAGCCTGGTAGGCCACAGTCCACAGGGTCGCAAAGGGCTGGACACGACTGAGCAACTATACTTTCACCTTCACTTTAAATCTAGTAAGAGATGGTGGTACCATGGCTTAGAGTGGAAACAGTGGCAAGAGAGGAAGCAGGTTAGGTATGTCATATATAGAAAGTTAAAGCTCCGAAGTGTTCAGTTGGCTATGGGAGATGAGGTAGTGAAGACTGATCAAGGCAATACCTTTGTGTCTGATTTGCTTAACTGACTATTCCACTGCTGTAAGGAATCAATAAAAAATAATCAGGTTTATAAAGAAGATCAAGAGATAAAATATGTGATTGTTAGTGGTGGTGATTTAGTTGCTAAGTTGTGTCTGACACTTGTGACCCCATGGACTGCAACCATCCAGGCTCCTCTGTTCACGGGATTTTCCAGGCAAGAATATTGCAGTGGTTTGCCATTTCCTTCTCCCGGGGATCTTTCCAACCCAGGAATCGAACCCGGGTCTCCTGCATTGCAGGAAGATTCTTTACCGACTGAGATGTGATTGTTACATATGCCTTTAAAACCTACAAGAGGAGATTTTTAAGTTAAGGGAGAGGGAATTATGAGTATGGAGCTCAGAAGAGAGTTTTAGCCTAGAGAGATAAATTTGGGAGTTGTGTACAAGACGAAATAAAAATTCAAAATTCAACTCTACTACTACTGAGAAAGAGTGGACAAATATGGCAAACTAATGCTCTTCCAAATCTACTTTTTTCCATATTCCTGAGCATATTGTCATACAGCTTGTGATTACACTTTACAGACCCTCTTATATCTGAATATAGCCATGTGAGTAAATCTTCATCAACAGAATGTTAAAGAATTGATGGAGCCAACTTCTAGGTTTTTCTCACAATACTGTTTTTTCATAATTTTCTCATAATACTTGTCCTGAAGTTGTTTATTCTTCTCATTCAAAGTGGCTGGAATTAGATACAATAAGAACTAGAACAGACCCACTTGTCCCTGGATGACGTTCATGTGTCATAGTCTGCCCTCATGCCAGATACTGCCCACCACTCTAGAGAAATAAACTTTTATCCTGTTGGAGCCACTCCATTTTTAGGTTTTTTGATCACTGCAGTTTAGTGTTTACCTAAATTTTCAAAAGCTCACCTATAATATAATGAACCTATAGTTTAGAGAAATTTACAGGTGATGCGCAAAATGCAAATACATTTTTTAGCTTATGGAATCATGCAAATAATTGTTTATATTCATATAAATCCTGCAAGTTAGGATTCATTATTCCTATTACATAGGCAGGAAAGTTAAAGAGCTCTAATAAATTCATTAATTCACTGAGATGTTAAGGGATCCAGGATTCCAACACAAGCTCAAGATCAAAGATCCCATTGTTTCTAAGACTTCGTGTTACAGGTTTATATCTCTTAATTGTTTCATTACCTTGAGTATCAGCATGAGGTCTTTTACTTCTTATTTTCCAGAGTGCCTAACACAAGGCCTCACACATGGTTGGAACTCATTAAATATTCATTTATTTCCTTAGAATACAGGCCTTAACAGCCCAACTAGAGAATTCACTTCCTTCCATAAAATTCAGTAGTGAAAATGAGCCTGAAGAGACTTAATTTCATTTCAGAGAATCTATATCCAACACCACATCACTATATATTATAATCATGGCTTATTTGCAAAAGGAAGGCGCTATTCTAATGGGTCTGAACTCTCGGCTTTTTCGTTTTGTTCAGGCATGTAAATCAGCATGCAAGTAAACAAACAACTTCCAATAACCCATGCAGTTGTGCTCTTTGATTATTTGTTTTGTTTTTATTTTAACCAGCCTGCCTCATTCTCAAGAAACACATAAACACTGAAATCAGCATTTCTCCAAACCACTCACTCAGCAGAAATAATTAAATGCTCCTCACCTCTGAATAATAGCTAGTTACATGATTAAATCATTTATATACTTATTATTACTATCCAACCACTGTGTCGACTGGAAACACTATGATTCCACGTGAAATAACTGAAAACCTCTATGTATTCGATTCTGTGTGTTTACCTATCTTGACACCTCTTTCTTTCATTAGTATTCATGCAGCCTAGTAAATGGAGAAATAAGGTAATGAAAACTTAGCTTGAACCCAGATCTGTATTCACATGGGCAGGCATGGACGAGGAAGTTCATTCTGGCTGAACCCATGAGCTCTCTGATTTGTTTCCTTATTAATATTTTCCTTGTAATCATTAATATACTTTTATTGCATCCTGGGAACAGTGTGGGAGTTAAATATGATCGTTAAATAAATAGAGGCATGTGGTTCAGCTTCCCTGCTACTGTACAGATGGCAGGAGAAAACACAGAAATAGATGTATAAATTACCTGTGTGCAGTCATACCTACTTAATTCTGCCAATATGAAGACTTATCAACAGTTCACAGTTGGATATGCAGGGGACTTTCTTCAATAACGTACAGTGAATTAGCATGTCCTTTACTCCCAGTTACTAAGAATGATAACAAAATGTGTCCAGTTAACAACACATGGAGGAAATACAATTGCTCATATTGTTTGAACACCAAAGGAGGCTGTCTCTGATACTAAAATTTCATTTCTCCATTCATATAAATGAAGTTGCTTTTCCCAATTATACAAAGGGTGTCAAATTCTGCTTGATTAATAACATGAGGTGTATAAAAGAACTAAATATATTGTTTCAAAGAATACTTATAATCAATTGGTGTCTTTCAAATTTGAGTTGTAGCATGATACTGTGTTTGTGTTAAGTAAGCACCAATGTTTTACCCTCTTAGACTAAAGATGTTTCAAATCATACATAAAAACTACTCTAATAACAACAGTCACCAATCAACCTAAACCTAGTTTAGCTTAATAATGAGAACAAGGCTTTATTGTGTTCATTCTACAGTTTTTAAGTTTATTCTACAGTTTCATTCCTTTTCTTCATCCCTCTTCTCTTGTGATAAGATTCCAGGAAGCAAGAGATTATAGGTTTAATTCCAGCAAGTCACCTCCAAAATCCATGAATTTAATAAAATAAAGCATAATATTTGACTGCATAAATACAGGGAAAATCATCAATTTAAAAACAGTAAAATAAACAAAATAATAAGAATTAATATTATTGAGCACCTTTATGTCAAGTACTTCTTGTTGTGATTTACATGTACTTAGATTTGTTCACTTGATCTCTCAATTGACAGAAGGAGTAAGTATAAAGCACATGCCCTTTTCACAGTGATGAAATCAAGGCACTGCAAGGTTTGCTGATTTTTCCAGAGCTTAAAAGTGATGGAACCTCAATTCAGACCCAAATAGTCTGACTCTGGGATTTGTGTTCTCATTCACTCTTACATTGTCTTTCTAGGTAGTCTGCATCTTAATTGTGACTTCAGTGATGGTTACCATCCTCAAATATAAAAAGAACATATGCCCACAGCTATTCATAATCAATTACAAATTTCGATTGTTGTGCAGATAATCATTGAGAATACTAGTAACTGCACAGAAGAGAGGCTGTGAGGGCAAGAATGAGATTCAGGATTGCGTATTTCAGTATGCACTGGATTTAGTGAATACAAGTAGAAAACTATTTGGTGAGGACATTAAAGGGTAAGTAAAGTGCATTTGAAGGAAAAAAATTTCGATTAGAGGCATTTTGGATGTGTGAAATTTTGAGAGCAAAAGAGGAGGTGTTGCCTCCTATTGATAGGGGCAATGATAACAATGCAATCCACAAAATGCATGAAAAGTCTCACGATGGCCTTTCAAAAAATATGAAAGTGGGAGAGAGGGAGGAAGAAAAAGAATGAAAGTTAGGGAAAATATAGAATAAATGCAAAGCCTATTTGTTATTATTTAGCAAAGAAAATATTTACACTTCATTGTGCTGGCTTGACCTAAATGCAGGTGTGTTAGTAAAATAAAACTTTTTTTTTTAAATAAAACTTTAAAATATTCACATACTTAATAAAAGTAGTCAGAGTATAACTGACACTGGGAATGGTAAGAGACAGGTAATTTTACAGCCTATTATTTTATGGTGTATTTCCACTTTTGCTTTAAATGAAATATTTGAAAGAGTTTAAACAGCAAAATTCTTTTAAAATCTGTCTATATTTTTATTCAGAAATATATATATATTTATGCTTTTAATGCATGCCTAGACATATATAAGTATATGATATATATTGTGTGTTATAAGGACTCTTATTACAATAAAAATAATGCTTAATTTCATTTACTGTTGACTCTAGTTGCTTTCTTACCTGAAAGATAATTAAAAAGTTAAATCAAGAACAACCGAACAGGATTGTGTAGGTAAATAAATGTGACATTATAAACTGTTTTGAGATACACTTTTTCTTTCTGAAATCAGAAAATAATTTGTTGATATACTGCTTACTCTGATTCTTATCTAAAAGAGTATTTCTATGAACCACACAATGGACATCCAGTTATTTATTTTTCATTTATTTTGGCCTCTGTAGGTTCAGCAGGGAAAGTCACATAAAATGAAAAAAAGAACAAAAACACTAGCTTTAGAATCAGACCATCTGGAAATAAAATTCCAACTGGAATAATTACTAGCTGTGTAATTTTTGCAAGCTATTTAAAATATTTCTAATTTCAGTTCCTTTTATATAAAATGGTAATACTCTGTATACCCTAGTAGTATTGTTAGAATTCTCTGAGATAAAGTATGTGGAAAGAAAAAAATAAAAGTATTTTCCAGTCTGATGATGTTTAATAAATACCCTCTTGAGCAAAATCCAAACTAAATAACTACTTGTAAAAGATGTGGAGCTTCAGTTGCCTAGGTGGCTGTTTCCATTTATTAATTTTGTTGGGAAGCCTTTCATATTGCAGCTCTAGGGTCTGTTGTGAAGCTCTGATGCACTATATTCGCTCAGTCCTCTTGACTGAGGGATTCTGCAGTGTCAGAATACTGCTCCCTTCATGCCTTTTCATTCTTACAATTCTGGATTCACCCTAACATAGGAATATCATCGGGTTGCTCTTTTCTTTCCTACTTTCCCTTGTTGGCAAATTAGTTTTAACTTTCACTTTTTATTAAAAATTTTAAATCAGATTGCATGATTCCGTATTGCTCTGTACCAGGCCTTCCATAGGGCTGCTATCCAAAGTCTAAATGAAGATTGAACAGTTAAACAAACATTATTGAAAGCTTCACATTTAAAACCACTCAGGAACACAGCAGCAGAAATGCTTTGGCTACATGGCATAAAAGAAAAACAAAAACAATGTTGGAATAAATGTATAAAAGCAAAACTGTAAGACCCCAAACCCCTTTATAATAAACTAGGTACAAGTAAAAACAAAAGAGAATAGTGACTGCAAAAAAGTTTTCTTTAAAGGAAAACAGAAATATAAGAAAATTTGAAACTGCTTAATAGCAAATGGGTTTTTAGAAATGGTACTCTCTTAGGATGTTTGTGTGCATTATTTGCCAAACTTCAAAAGCACAGCATACTTTTTTTATGTTTTTGAAGTTTGATCAGTGATTCAGGAGTGGCCAGAGTGTGACCACAGGCAAAACTGCCACTTGTTGTTGATTAAAAAAAAAAAAAAAAGTGTAGGACATAAAGATGTATACCTTCAAAGTAGTTGGGAAAATTTTTATAATTGAAGAATTTTATAGAGGTCCTCTTGGCCCCACTCTACTGAAGCAAAAGACAAAAGCAATTAAATATAACACCCTGTACTATAGTCACAGAGGCCAGGGATACAATTTTAAATTATTAAAACAAAGAACATAGGGATTACAATAACACTTGGCTAACAGTCCTGATGAACTACTGATGAGTTGTACTTTCCACCAAATTCCTTTGAAGGTTCTAGAAAAGGTGACCACAAAAGCATCATGGAAATATAGATATGACAGTAACTATAAAGAATTCCCAGAAAGAACTCAGGCCTATGAAATTTAATAGAAAAATATCAAAGATGAGACCTCTGAAAATACATCTAGAAGCAGAAGAACTTTTACCATTTGAAAGTTGCAGGGAAGTCTTTTGGATCTGGCTCATTTACATAATATATTGGCTCATTTACACAATGCATATTGATAGCCTACTACGTGCCAGGCACCTTCTGCTGCTGCTGCTAAGTCCCTTCAGTCGTGTCTGTCTCTGTGCAACCCCATAGACGGCAGCCCACCAGGCTTCCCCGTCCCTGGGATTCTCCAGGCAAGAACACTGGAGTGGGTTGCCATTTCCTTCTCCTAGGCACTGGAGTAAAACAGGTGATGTCCTTTTCTGAGAGAACTTGCATTCTGATGAAGGATGGTAGGAAATAAATAGACCGATATTGTGTCAATGCCTTGAGGAAACATAGGAGCAGATAGAGCAGTTCCAGTGAAAGGCATTTAATCCCCTAAATATTGCTCCAGACCTCATTTTGTTCTGTGGTCACTGATTCTTAACTTGGGAAGTTTTGCTGTTTGTCCATGTAACATGTTCCCCATTTTCACTGCATTGCTCTCCAGAGCCTGATTTGCAGAGATTCTCTGTTTTCTTTGTCTATCAAATACCATTCTTGTTGTTTGAAATTATTCTTTTTCCCCATATACTAATAAAAACTTCATGCCCTCTAACACGCCTACCCAGTCAGCAGGTGTTACTGTTTCTTTGATAGAGAGTGGAGGAAGGAAGGGATTGAAGAAGAGGGAGATTACAGGTTCCATTTATTTTCTGAAACACAAAGAGCTGATTTTTTTTTTCCTTTTTTTGCTGTTGCTGTTATTTATAGAAGTTCCCTTCTTTTTAAATTGTAGCTTTTTTTTTTTACAATGTTGTGTTAATTTCTGCTGTAAAGTAAGGTGATTCAATCACACATATATGCATTCTTTTTTCATTTTAGTTTATCATAGGATATTGAACATAGTTTCCCGTCTTATACAGTAGGACCTTGTTGTTTATCCAGTCTATATATACAAGCTTATATCTGTTTACTCCAATCTCCCACTCTATCTAAAGACAGTTGGTTTTTACTGTCTTTTTAGGTTTCAATACAAAATTTAAAAAACGCTAAAAATGTATTATTGATAATCATAAAATTATAATATTTGAACAATTATTTAAAATTTCATGTGTATTTTACATGTATCTGCTCTTATTTCCAAAAATAAAACAAAGGACAAACAGTGGGTGAGTTCTTCTTTCAGTTTTCTTAGCAAATAACATTTATAAGTTATTTTAAATGAAAAATAAAAATCCTGCGAAAATTTAAGGCCATGTAATTGATATGACAGAAACAACTACTGCATAAATACATGATACAATACTAGCACTTGATAATAGTAAAATATACAAAGTAAAACAACAGAATTCCATTTTAGAGCTTAAATGGTCAAAATACATCCTCCAATTTATAACGTGATTATTCCTATTTGTGACAATTATAAAAACACATACTGTTGCTAAGAAGTGCAGTTTAATACAACATTTTGAGAAAGCAAAATTACTCAATGTTTACTCCTTCAACACTATAATTATATTTTTGATTTTTTCCAAAATAAATATTTTTAAAAGAAAAATAAAAAGCAATTAAATATACAAAAATACTTGTCACTATATTTGTAAAAATAAACAGATACACAGCTTAAATATTTAACAACAAAATAATTGGCAAAAAAATTTCATGATGTTTCAATTCATGTAATAAGTGGCAGCTATTAAAATAATTATTTAGATTAGACACTGACATGGAAATATTTATAATAAATTAATGGCCAACATTTACTATATGTATGTATGTATGCATATATACGTATATGATAGCTTAAGGTGAATGGTGCTGGATTTGTGATCTCCAAAGAAGATTTCGCTTCAGGACCAGGGACCAGGCTTGATCACTCAAGACCTTTTGTGTAGCAGAGTTTTATTAAAGTAAGAAAGTAAAGTTGCTCAGTGGTGTCCTACTTTTTGCGACCCCATGGACTGTAGCCTACCAGGCTCCTCAGTCCACGGAATTTTCCAGGCAAGAGTACTGGAGTGGGTTGACATTTCCTTCTCCAGGGGATCTTCCCGACCCAGGGATCGAACCTGTGTCTCCCACACTGCAGGCAGACGCTTTACCGTCTGAGCCACCAGAAAATTGACAGAGAAAGCTTCTGACATAGACATCTTGCGCTAGCCTAAGCAAGACAGCTATACATTTTTTAATTAGTTATTATAATAAATCAAAAGAATGTCTCAAGGTTGTAAAGATCTTACTAGACCCACTCCCATAATTTACATTTTAAGATAACAGGATTAGCCACAAGGTTTTCAGGATGGAGAAACTGTACTCAAGCAGGATACACTGCTGTTCTATAATCCTTCTATAGTGCAGAGTTTGAACTGAGTTGTTTGTTGTGTAATCATCAATTCTGGGCTTAAAGGACCCTGAACTTCTTATCAACCTACCTAGGAATTGATTCTCTCAAACATATATACACTGCTGCTAAGTTACTTCAGTCGTGTCCGACTCTGTGCGACCCCATAGACAGCAGCCCACCAGGCTTCCCCGTCCCTGGGATTCTCCAGGCAAGAACACTGGAGTGGGTCGCCATTTCCTTCTCCAATGCATGAAAGTGAAAAGTGAAAGTGAAGTCGCTCAGTTGTGTCGGACTCTAGCAACCCCATGGACTGCAGCCTACTAGACTCCTCTGTCCATAGGATTTTCTAGGCGAAAGTACTGGAGTGGGGTGCCATTGCCTTCTCCAACATATATACACACACACATAAATTTTAGTTGAACACAATGCATAAAAACAAAAGGATTAAAGAATAGAACATGAAAATAATTTGACTTCTGTCATGCTAGTGTATGCTCCTCTAGAACAAAGATTTGGAGTGATGGACATTAAAGCCCCCCTTCGGCGCGTCAGAGCTCTCAGGTCTTAGACAGACTGTGTTATAGCTCTCAGGTCTCCAAAGGACCGTGTTATAGCTCTTAGACAAATCAGTGTTACAACTCTGTGCTACAGCTCTATTTTGTTTAGATAATAGCAAGAAAATCCATCTTCGAGGCGTGCGGGCATGTTGAGCCAAAGACGTGAAGAGAAGAGTGTCCCAGCGCACGGGGCGGGGGGCCGAGAGAAAGAGAGCCCTTTGGCTCCTCTTTTTATATGTTTTTTTCTTCCCCTGGGCCTGCGCTATGCAAATTGGGCTTAGCCAGAAGTGCTGTTCTACCTGAAGTCCTCACTCCAGTCCTTGGACCTTCCTTTGACCTTCCTTTGTTCTATTTTCCCAGGCTTTTCCCTTCCTTGTCTTTTGGCCACTGCCATTTTGGACTCTGTTTTCTATTCTAACTACCTAACAACTTCCAAGAACAGCAGAATTATGCGTGACTTTTCATTCATTTATTGCTTGTTATTCCTGTTACTGTTCCCTTATAATGTTGGTATAATTATACTTAATTAAAATGATAAAACACTGTCAATTTGTTCTAGCTTCAGAGCCTTTGCTTACTACTTTCTCTCTTTGAATCTTTACCTTCCAGATATCCACATGGCTTTCTTGTTTGTTTTTGGTTTGTGTATTTTTCAGATCTTTATTCAAATACCATCTTAGTGGACACTACCCTGGCTAACTTGTTTATAATTGTAAATCTTGCTACTTGCCAACTGTTCTTACTTCCATTTTCCTTTCTAAAGTTTCTTCTTAACATTTATCACTATATAACTATTACCTCTTTCATTTATTTGCTGCTGCTAAGTCGCTTCAGTCGTGTCTGACTCTGTGCAACCCCATAGACGGCAGCCCACCAGGCTCCCCCGTCCCTGAGATTCCCCAGACAAGAACACTGGAGTGGGTTGCCATTTCCTTCTCCATTTCATTTATTTACTAGGTTCCTTTTCTATCTTCCACACAGGAATTTAAGATAAAGTATGTATTTTCAGTCACTCAGTCATATCTGACTCTCTGTGGTCCCATGGACTGTAGTCCGTCAGGCTCCTCTGTCTAGGGGATTTTCCAGGCAAGAATACTGGAGTGGGTTGCCATTTCCTTCTCCAGGGGATCTTCCTGACCCAGGGACTGATCCCGCTGCTTTTGTATCTCCTGCATTGTCAGGTGATCTTTTACCACTAGCGTCATCTAGGAAGCCTAAGATAAAGTACATATTTCTTAACCAAAAGAAAAGAAAAAGGAACAGAGCTCTTTGTGGGATGTGTTCTCAGTCTAGTCCTCCAGCTACATCTATCCCTAAAATCTTTCTCCCTCCTCCCAGCCTCCTGCCACCATTGGCTATCTATTTTACATATGGTATTGTAAGTTTCCATGTTACTCTCTCCTTACATCTCACCCTCTCCTAAAACCTTTCTTATATCTTCCACTCTGGTCACATATTGTTGAAAAACTTCAAAAAATAATATGGATTGAATGCAGAAATAGATAGATGGATAGATACTTGATAGAACTAAGATGTTAATGGCTGAATCAACTTTCTAAATATGCATTTGCTGTATTTTTTTATCAGATTTGTAAATTACTATTTATTTCTTATAAAATGCTGGGGGAAATCCCATCAAACAAGTAAATGTCATATGAGGAATTTATTTTATTTAGCCTGATTTGAAGAAATGAACTATAATGATACTGTTTTAGATAAACCAGGGAAATATAAACACTGGTGCAATTTTAGCCGATATTATGCAAATAGTGCTATTAGCTTTTCAAAGCATGATAATTTAGTAAATATTGTGTTTTTTTTAAAGGACTCATATTTTAGACAATATGGAAAATTTTTAATGGGTGAAATGCTTTTGTGTCTAGGCTTTTTATGAAATAGGGAAGTGAAGGTTGAGGGAAGAATAGAGGTAAAAAATAAACCAAGAGTTTGCCACACATAGATAACTGATAAGATTGGGTGGTGGGTACATTGGAGTTTAGCATAGTATTTTGAAAGTTTCCATAGTGAAAGTTTGAACAGCACTTCTCATATCTCTCTCATTAATCATATCATATGGAATCATATTTAATTTTACTTCTTTTATTTAATTTTACCTCTTTTGTTGGACCACAAGTACAACAAATATTATATCTGTAGTTCCTAGCATAGTGCCTATAACTATGAAGTAGATATTCAATACTTGTCAGTTATTGAATTTGAAATATCCAGATAATATAGTATACAAATATTGGTTAAATTTGTAGCAGAACTATTTTTAAATTTCCATTATTCTTTCATTAAATAAAACAGATGGAAGTCAATTTTGCTAAGTAAGACCACCTGGCTATTTATAATCCTTAAGATTATATGAGTGTAAATAATATGTTAAGAACAACTATATAATGTTCTTAACTTCTAGTTCACTGTTTTTTCTAATCATTCTTTCACTTCATAACCACTGTGTTAACTTTCAAAACATATCCTTAGTAATAATCAAACAACTGTCTATTTCTCTTGATATAATTATTTTTTCACATGTTTTGCTTTTATTCCCACCTGCTAGCTAAGTGGTTATGCACTGCTAAGTTGCATTGGGGGAGTCAGAGGTAAGACTTTTTTACCTCTATTCTTATTTTTTACCTCTATTTTTCCCTCAACCTTTGCTTCTCTATTTCATAAAAAATCCTAGACACAATAGCACTTCACCCATTAAAAAAATTCAATATTGTCTAAAAACACAATACCTATTAAATTATCATGCTTTAAAAAGCTTCCTCAAAAGCTACAAAAGTACAGCTGTCCCTCTCCTTCCTAGATCTCAAGCAAGTGGCAAAGCTCATAGGAAAAATAGTTTTGTTGGCTCTCAGAACACTGGCTTTGTGATAGAGAGTTGCTGCTATAGACACACATTAAATGGTGTGTTTTTATTATTCACCTGACTCTTTATACTCTCTGAATTTTGATATACCTTCTGCCCAGTACATACCTGAGGTTGGAAAGAATCCATGCCTGAGTAGCTCTAGGGAAGCAAATTGTGCAACCATGTCACCTCTAATGCTATTGCATGAGGAAATTACATTAGTAAGCCATGAACTATCTGATGTGTACAGTTGGTTGACAGAAGAGAATAACTTTTTCCAGAACCAACGACAGTGTATAAACATTTCTTTAAGCCTGTATGCTTAGAATGGAAAATTCTAATATTAATGTTCTTGGAAAAAAGAAAGTTGTTTAAATCTCTAGTGTAACAAATTTACAACATGTAATATTTTCTGCAAAGTATGTTATTTCACTTTTATTTACACATTTTATCATTTGCCTCAGATGTGTAATTTTCCAAGACATCTAACTTTAGTCCCTCAAAGTAAATCAAGAATTAACTTCATAGTGCCACAAACTAGAAATTATTGAACCAGATGATTAATGAAAAGCAAGTAGTGAAAGTCAACAGAAAGCTTATATGACCTTCCTTATATTCAGAGGGATGATTCTGAAATGAGTTTTATCTGAAGACCTTTATAAATCTCTAGTGAACAAACAATTGAGATTTTCACTTGATTGCTGGTACATTTTATATACTTAAGGAGTGAAATGTGTTGTCTGTTTTCTCAACTGCTGCTGCTAAGTCGCTTCAGTCGTGTCCGACTCTGTGTGACCCCACAGACGGCAGCCCACCAGGCTCCCTCGTCCCTGTGATTCTCCAGGCAAGAACCCTGGAGTGGGTTGCCATTTCCTTCTCCAATGCATGAAAGGGAAAAGGGAAAGTGACACGACTCTTAGCCACCCCATGGACTGCAGCCTACTAAACTCCTCCATCCATGGGATTTTCCAGGTAAGAGTACTGGAGTGGGGTGCCAGTGCCTT
Source organism: Bison bison bison (assembly GCF_000754665.1). Lineage (NCBI taxonomy): Eukaryota > Metazoa > Chordata > Mammalia > Artiodactyla > Bovidae > Bison > Bison bison. The sequence continues at coordinate 7,878,346 of NW_011495035.1, read as the reverse complement.
CTCAACTGAGCAATTCATAAAAATGAATTGCTCAGTTTACTATCCCCCCTCTAAAAAAAACCCAGAAAGATGAAATATGTATTCTTAGTAAATTACAACTGGGAAAAATCTGTCCTAAAAAATACAAACTGTTCACCTACATTTTTAAATAACAATATTTAATATCCAGAGTACATATACTCATTGTCAGAATTTTTCTCATGCTAAAAATGGAGCTAATAATATATATAGCCACAAAAATTATAAAATATATCTCATTCATTATCTGGCTCTTGTCAAATGATCAAATGTTTGTGATTAAGCTGGAAAATACCAATATGGCTGGTTAAATTTTTATTTGTA
>NW_011495035.1:7874839-7877904 GCF_000754665.1 Bison bison bison | reverse complement strand
TTTTATTTGTAATCAATGTTTGTTACTTTATTAATACTACTGTTTTAATACTGCTGCTGCTGCTGTCACTTCAGTTGTGTCTGACTCTGTGTGACCCCATAGATGGAAGCCCACCAGGCTCCCCTGTCCCTGGGATTCTCCTTAATATAGATACACTTGTGCATATATGTACAATGACATGAATTTTCGTACTTAGGTCAAATGCAATTTAAAGAAAAATCATTTTTCTTACAAAGCAAAAACAATTTCATATTTATTTGATTAAATAGAACAAGCAAGCACATACAGGCAATCAGAATGGAAGGAAGAAATTTGTTATTGCTATTCAGGAGAAGGAAAAAATATGCACTGAACTTCATGTGTTCCGACAAGAGCAGTTCTTGATGACTGGGTTGACAAACTTAGAATACGATTATGTTAGCTTTGAAATTGCATTTATTAGATTTAGTTAAGCAAATTTTGGTGGGGTGGGAAGAATATCCGAATTTGTTTGGAATAATCTATCATTCCATAGATTATTTATTTGCCAAATTTCCAAGAGTTTGAAACCAATGATAAAAGCTGTTGGTAGATGGACACTAATTTATCTATTAGTTTATCAGCACAAAGAAATTCACAACCTTGAAATCTATGACTGCATATAGGATATTGTGATGACTAAAGTAAGAGTCTCATTCATAACCTTCTGTGACACTGGGTTGAGCAAATTTCAAACTTATTTAAGGAGAGTTTAAGAGGACTTCCCTGGTGGCTCAGACGGTAAAGTGTCTGTCTACAATGCAGGAGGCCCAGGTTTGAGCCCTGGGTTGGGAAGATCCTCTGGAGAAGGAAATGGAAATCCACTCCAGTACTATTGCCTGGAAAATCCCATGGACAGAGGAGCCTGGTACGCTACAGTCTATGAGGTCGCAAAGAGTCTGACACAACTGAGCAACTTCACTTTCACTAAGAGGTACGAGTCCAGCTTGTCACTTTCCTGTCACAAGTTAAGGCTGAGATTAAGGGTTCAACTTTCTTTTGAAGTAAGAGATGGCCACAAGTTTGGATCACATTTGCAGAAAAGCAAATCAGAAAATTAAAAAAAAAAAAAAAAAAAAAAAAAAAAAAAAAAAAAAAAAAAGGAATGTGGCATTACAGAACATAAAAATGAACAGTATTGCTTTCTAAAATCTAGAAAGTAATAAAAATTATGTAAGTTTTATTTTTTAAATTCCAGTATAGTTGTTTTACAAGATACTAGTTTCAAGCGTACAATGAAGTGATTCATTATTTTTATAGATTATACTCCACTTAAGATTATTATAATATAATGGTTATATTTCCAAGTCTTGTACAATATATCCTTGTTGCTTATTTATTTTATACATAATAGTTTGTGACTCTTAATTTCATACCTTATCCCACCCCCTCTTTCTTCCCTCTCCCCACTGGTTAACACTAGGTTATTCTCTGTATCTGTGAGTCTGTTTCTGTTCATTATATACCTTCATTTGTTTTATTTCTTAGATTTCACATATAAATGAAAATTTAGTGTATGTGTCTTTCTCTGCCTTATTTCATTAAGCATAATACTCTCTAGATCCATCCACATTGCAAATAGTAGACTTCATTCTTTTTTATGACTGAGTAATATTCCACCAGGGCTTCCCTGGTGGTCAGATGGTAAAGAATCTGCTTGTAATGCAGGAGACCCAGGTTCAGTCAGGGGTTGGGAAGATTCCCTGGAGAAAGAAATGCTTACCCACTCCAGTATCCTTGCCTGAAGAATTTCATGAACAGAGGAGCCTGGTGAGCTATAGTCCTTGGGGTCACAAAGAATTGTACATGACTGAGAAGGGAAGCAAAAAGCAAAGGAGAAAAGGAAAGATATACCCATTTGAATGCAGAGTTCCAAAGAATAGCAAGGAGAGATAATAAAGCCTTCCTCAGTGATCAGTGCAAAGAAATAGAGGAACACAATAGAATGGGAAAGACTAGAGAGCTCTTCAAGAAAATTAGAGATACAAAGGGAGCATTTCATGCAAAGATGGGCTCAATAAAGGACAGAAATGGTATGGACCTAACAGAAGCAGAAGATATCAAGAAGAGGTGGCAAGAATACATGGAAGAACTGTACAAAAAAGATCTTCATGACCAAGATAATCATGATGGTGTGATTACTCACCTATAGCCAGACATCCTGGAATGTGAAGTGGGCCTCAGGAAGCATCACTAATGAACAAAACTAGTACAGGTGACAGAATTCCAGTGGAGCTCTTTCAAATCCTGAAAGATGATGCTGTGAAAGTGCTGCACTCAATATGCCAGCAAATTTGGAAAATTCAGCAGTGGCCACAGGACACAAAAAGTTCAGTTTTCATTCCAATCCCAAAGAAAGGCAACGCCAAAGAATGCTCAAACTACCGTACAATTGTACTTATCTCACACGCTAGTATATTTGTGCTTAAAATTCTCCAAGGGGAATGGCAACCCACTCCAATACTCTTGCCTGGAGAATTCCATGGACGGAGGGGCCTGGTAGGCTGCAGTCCATGGGGTCGCTAGGAGTCAGACACTTTCACTTTTCACTTTCATGCATTGGAGAAGGAAATGGCATCCCACTCTAGTATTCTTGCCTGGAGAATCCCAGGGACAGAGGAGCCTGTTGGGCTGCTGTCTATAGGCTCACACAGAGTCAGACATGACTGACGCAACTTAGCAGCAGCAGTAGCAGCAGGCTTTAGCAATACGTGAACTGTGAACTTCCAGATGTTCAAGATAGTTTTAGAAAAGGCAGAGGAACCAGAGATCAAATTGCCAACATCCACTGGATCATCGAAAAAGCAAGAGAGTTCCAGAAAAACATCTATTTCTGCTTTACTGACTATGGCAATGCCTTTGACTGTGTGGATCACAATAAACTGTGGAAAATTCTGAAAGAGATGGGAATACCACACCACCTGACCTGCCTCTTGAGAAACCTGTATGCAGGTCAGGAAGTAACAGTTAGAACTGGACATGGAACAACAGACTGGTTCCTAATAGGAAAAGGAGTACATCAAGGCTGTATATTGTCACCCTGCTTA
>NW_011495035.1:7861258-7874739 GCF_000754665.1 Bison bison bison | reverse complement strand
GTCCCATCACTTCATGGCAAATAGATGGGGAAACAGTGGCTGACTTTATTTTTGTGGGCTCCAAAATCACTGCAGATGGTGATTGCAGCCAAGAAATTAAAAGGCACTTACTCCTTGGAAGGAAAGTTATGACCAACCTAGACAGCATATTAAAAAGCAGAGACATTACTTTGCCAACAGAGGTCTGTCTAGTCAAGGCTATGGTTTTTCCAGTGGTCATGTATGGATGTGAGAGTTGGACTATAAAGAAAGCTGAGCACCAAAGAATTGATGCTTTTTTTTTTAAGGAAGATTTTTTTCAAATTTTATTTTATTTTTAAACTTTACATAATTGTATTAGTTTTGCCAAATATCAAAATGAATCCACCACAGGTATACATGTGTTCCCCATCCTGAACCCTCTTCCCTCCTCCCTCCCCATACCATCCCTCTGGTCGTCCCAGTGCACTAGCCCCAAGCATCCAGTATCGTGCATCAAACCTGGACTGGCATCTCATTTCATACATGATATTTTACATGTTTCAATGCCATATTCCCAAATCTTCCCACCCTCTCCCTCTCCCATAGAGTCCATAAGACTATTCTATACATCAGTGTCTCTTTTGCTGTCTCGTACACAGGGTTATTGTTACCATCTTGGAGAAGACTCTTGAGAGTCCCTTGGACTGCAAGGAGATCCAACCAGTCCACCCTAAAGGAGATCAGTCCTGGGTGTTCATTGGAAGGACTGATGTTGAAGCTGAAACTCCAATACCTTGGCCACCTGATGTGAAGAACTGGCTCATTGGAAAAGACCCTGATGCTGGGAAAGATTGAGGGCAGGAGGAGAAGGGGACGACAGAGGATGAGATGGTTGGATGACATCACTGACTTAATGGACATGAGTTTGGGCGGACTCCTGGAGTTGATGATGGACAGGGAGGCCTGGCGTGTTGCAGTTCATGGGGTCGCAAAGAGTCGGATATGACTGAGTGAGTGAACTGAACTCAACTGAGCAATTAACATTTTCACTTTTAGCCAATCTTCTTTATATTTATCTGGTGGTTGGCCCTTAGGCTGTTTCTATATCTTGGCTATTATAAAGAATGCTACTACAAACAATAAGGCTCATTACTCTTTTGAAATTAATGTTCTTGTTTTCTTTGGATACATGCCCAAGAGGAATTGCTAGATCAACTGGTAGTTCTATTTTTAGTTTTTTGAGAACCTCCTACTGTTTTCCATAGTGGCTGCAACAATTTACAATCCTACCTACAGGGTACTAAAGTTTCTTTTTCTCCATATCCTTGGACAGTATTTTTTATTTCTAGACTTTTGATGATAGTCACTTTGACAATGTGAAGTGATATCTCATTGTGGTTTTGACTTGTATTTCTCTGATGATTAGTGATGCTGAACATTTTTCCATGGGTCTGTTTGTTATCCTTATATTTTCTTTGGAAAAAATGTCTTTTCAGTTCTTTTGCCCATTTTTAATTGAGATTTTGTCTTTTTGATATACACTTGTATAAGCTGTTTATTTTTTTTTTGATGTTAACTCATAATTGGTTATATAATTTGCAGATATTTTCTCCAGTAACTAGGTTGCTTTTCTGTTTGAAAAATTATTAAATGTGATTAATTTTTTAAAAAAAATCTACCACTTTAATACAGGTATATGTGTAAATATAAGCCATAATCTCTATATTGTGATATGCCCAAGAGCAATTTGAAGTATTGGTTATTATCAATATGAAATTGTTTAATTTCTGAGTTTTATTATGTTGACTTACCTAAGTAAGCCTAAAAAAAATTAAAGTTTTCAATTAAGAACAAATAGAGCTTTAACCATTTAACCTAGTAGTTATTTTGGTTTTTGCCTGAGCAAATACTTTTAAAACTGGAGAGAACATTAAAGGATATAAAATATGAGGGAGAGAGAGAGAGAGACAGAGAGAGACAAAAAAAGACAGAGAGTGACCGTAGAGTGCAATAAAGAAGTATAGAATATCTGAAGGTAATGTTATTCATCTCTGGTTTGATATCATACTTTGCAATGCCTTTCCAACTCCAAGGGACCATGACTTTCTGAATTCTTGATAGCACCATTAAACAGCTGTGCAACACTCATTCTGGAACAAAAACGCTCAGGCAGAAACACTGGAATCAACTGTGGAGAATACAAAGTAGCTAACAGATTTATTCCTCATACTGACATAATAAACAAATATTGATGGCTTCCTGTAGTGTAATACATTCTTATTCATTGCTTCACAAGTCACTCATAGCTTCTTCATTTTCTCTTCAATGCTTCTAAATGGATGATTCATCCTACACTTCTCGAAATATTAGTCTGTTTACAGTCTTCATACAGCTAACAGATTGTACATCATTAAAGGAGCTCAGTGATGGCTTTTACTGTAGGTTGTTGTTCTCTTTCAATTAATTTACTTTTTTCTTTTTAAAGTTTTTTTTTAAAGGAAAAATGGCATCTTTTATTTAGTAACAATGTTTTCATTGTATACAGTAGTAGTATGTTTTTAATAGCTTTCAGCTTTCCAAATACATCTAGCATAGCTAAAATACAAATTATTCAAAGCAAAACTCTATTACCAAAGTAAGTATTTTTTCCTCCTTTTGTGCATAATATCTTAATCCTTCCCCAGTTGTATAGTCAATTTGAATGGAAATCGTAAGAGCTCTGTCTATCTTTCTATTTAGAGTAATGTTGGTATTGAGAAAACACTACTATTTTCCTATTTTCCTTAGGGCTTTTTGGTTTTTTTTTTTTTTTTTTAGTATGAATGAAAATTTCGCATTTCGAAGAAAAAGGCTCAAAACTAGAAATATTTTACTTCAGTAACACCTGGTTATATTTTATAGTTTTTTTAAGTCAGAACTGCTCTTTTGACCATTGGCAGGCATACCATAAAGGGATAAAATGACACCAAAAAGGGATAAAATTACATACTCCAAATTGTAGAGTATACCAGAGTGAGCAATAACATATAAATCCTGCTTGGAACATATTATCTATATTTTGGAATGCTGAACACAGGCATCTTGCAATGGAAAACCCAACTCTCACACCATTCTTTCTTGGTTGTTTATTGATTGAACTTGGATCAATGCCACTGTTTGCTATTAAACTTGTATTCTTTACAGATTCCACACTGAAATCACAAGTAAACCTGTCTATTAATGATAATGGACATTGAATATAAATCATTGCATTCATAATGAATGCATGCCTAAGTCATATTTACACTATTTAGTGTCAAAAAATCTCATTCTACAGTATTCCTGTGTATTAATTCTTGTTAAAATGTGTTTTGTCTTGGAAAATAATTACAAGATTAAGTCTGAGACAGTAAAGGGCATTTAGTTGGAACTCATAAAGTTTCTATAACTATGTACACAGGAACTTTACCAGGCATTGCACTTGCTTGCAATACAGAATTCTCACTTCAAGATTTCAGTTTGATGATATGAGAACAACCTATTGAGCTCAATAAATTTAGACTTTTTTTGGAGTGACATACATTATTAACTGTACATTGATAACAAAACACAGGAAAAAATCAATTACAATCTCTTTGGAAGGAAGTTATTGACATGTCTGAATTCAAATGCCTATATATCCCCTGTCATTTATGTCAAGAGATAACAATAAATAATAAGACAATTGATAAATTATTTATGTTGGTAATAGTTTTGTAGTAATACAAATGTGGCATCTGAAATGATTTGATACCAAATATCGAAGGGCACCATTAAGGGGACAGCTATGCTCTGAGGATTGATGAGTGCTGTAATGAAAAGAACTAGATTTTGACTCAGAGATCCTAGCTTATGACCCAGATCTGCTACACACTATATTGTTTGACCTCAGGCAAGTCATGCAACCTCTGAGCTCTGCAATTTCAACACCTTCAAAATACAAAATAGAGCAATTCACAGTCATTGTATAAGTAAATATATATATATGAAGACCATTGCAAATCATGTATGTGTGTGTATATATAAAATTTACATATGGCATTAGAAAGAATTTTGGCATAGAGACATCTAATCATTGATATCTTTGTCACATTCCATCTTAGCATGAATTTCATCTTTTCTACAAAATCCATCCTTTTTCTCATGTCAGTAAGATATTAATGGGCAACTAAGGAAGAGGACATCATATACAGCTCTGTGTATCATAGAGACACTCGTTAATACTAGCATCTTATTGGTTGAATTATTTAACCTCTCTGCACTTCAATTTCCTTGTGTATAAATCATAGGGGAAAAAATAGCATTTAAGGTTGTTGAATTGACTAAAGATAATATCCTATGATCACAGCTGCTGCTACTGCTAAGTCACTTCAGTCGTGTCCGACTCTGTGCAACCCCATAAACAGCAGCCCACCAGGCTCGCCTGTCCCTGGGATTCTCCAGGCAAGAATACTGGAGTGGGTTGCCATTTCCTTCTCCAGTGCATGAAAGTGAAAAGTGAAAGTGAAGTCACTCAGTCGTGTCTGACTCTTAGCGACCCCATGGACTGTAGCCCACCAGGCTCCTCTGCCCATGGGATTTTCCAGGCAAGATTACTGGAGTGGGGTGCCTTCTTCACATATAATCACAGAGTAACCCTCAAATTATTGGTAGCTATCAGAATTTTGTGCCATATTGTTGCCGATACCTTATCGCTGTTAAAAATATATTAATGATCTCATATTTGATGTACGTTCTACCATGTTTTCATTTCTAGCAGATTAGGTATCATGATAAATTTTTTGTATGACCTCATTCATGGAACAATGTACTGGTTCAAAATTGGGAAAGGACTTCTAGGCTGTACATTGTCACTTTGCTTATTTAACTTATATGCAGAGTACATCATGAGAAATGCTGAGTTAGATGAAGCTTGAGCTGGAATCAAGATTCCAGGAAGAAATATCAGTAATCTCAGATATGCAGATAACACCACCCTTATGGCAGAAAGCAAAGAGGATATAAAGAGCCTCTTGATGAAAGTGAAAGAGGAGAATGAAAAAGTTTGCTTAAAACTCAACATTCAAAAAACTATGATCATGGCATCCGGTCCCATCACTTTATGGCAAACAGACAGGGAAACAATGGAAACAGTGACAGACTTTATTTTCTTCGGCTCCAAAATCACGGTGGATGGAGACTGCAGCCATGAAATTAGAAGATGCTTACTCCTCGAAAGAAAAGCTATGGCAAACCTGCTGCTGCTGCTGCTAAGTCACTTCAGTCATGTCCAACTCTGTGTGACCCCATAGACGGCAGCCCACCAGGCTCTCCTGCCCCTGGGATTCTCCAGGCAAGAACACTGGAGTGGGTTGCCATTTCCTTCTCCAATGCATGAAAGTGAAAAGTGAAAGTGAAGTCCCTCAGTCGTGTCTGACTCTTATCGATCCCATGGACTGCAGCCTACCAGGCTCCTCCATCCATGGGATTTTCCAGGCAAGAGTACTGGAGTGGGGTGCCATTGCCTTCTCCACATGACAAACCTAGACAGAGTTTAAAAAGCAGAGACATCACTTTGCTGAAAAAAGTCCATACAGTCAAAGCTATGGTTTTTCCAATAGTCATGTACAAATGTGAGAGTTTGACCATAAAGAAGGCAGAGTATAAAAAATTTGATGTTTCGGAATTGTGGTGCTGGAGAAGACTCTTGAGAGTCCCTTGAACTGCAAGGAGATCAAACCAGTCAATCCTAGAGGAAATCAACCCTGAATATTAATTTGAAGGACTGTTGCTGAAGCTGAAGCTCCAATACTTACCACCTGAAGTGAAAAGTCAATTCATTGGAAAAGACCTTGGTGTTGGGAAAGATTGTGGGTAATAGGAGAAGGGGGCAACAGAAGATGAGATGGTTGGATGGGATCACTGACTCAATGGACATGAGTTTAGGCAAACTCTGGGAGATACTGAAGGACAGGGAAGCCTGGCATGCTGCAGTACATAGAGTTGAAAAGAGTCTGACACAACTGAGTGACTAAACAATTCTTTTAAGGTTAGTCTCGGTCATGCTAACAACTGTTGTCAGATGCAGGTTGTGCCTATAACCATTTTAAACTCAACTCATCTACAGCCTAGGTATCCTATTGGACAGGTACTAGACTATCCAATTGCTATATATTTCAAGGCTGACTGGTTTCATACATGTGTTAAACACTGTGATGTTTTTGTGCTATATTGCTTACTATAATATTAATAATTACACTCTAAACACACACAACTCTGTAAGACATGAATAAAGATTATAGCACTTCCAAATTGCATTCAGATCAATAATTTGATTATCTACAAAACAACTTTCTTTTACAAATGAAGAAACTAATGCCCAGAGGTATTAAGTAATTTGCTTAATTCACATAACTTGTGAGGAGCAAAGCAAGATATAAGAACCAAATTATTTATCATTTAATTTTATTGTCATGTGTTAAATACATTACTAGAGTTTTTAGGAGGTTCTCAAAATTTCATATATATATATATATATATAGATATACATATATATACTTTATTTGCAGACAAATTGTTAAAATCTAGATTTAGGGATAAAATAAAATTAAGTGATGATGTTAATTTTTTAGGAATTTTCAATGCAATTAGTTTTACGAGATTTTATAATCCATTTGGATGCCTGTGTTTCAATATCTTTGCTACATGTTTACATATCACATCAAGATTCTACATTAACTTTCAAATACCTTGCTTCTTTTTAAAATGAAGAACATGTGTAATTTATAGGTTAATGACTATTTCTAAAAACCAATTTGTTTGACACATTGGTTGGTCTACTCAAAGAGCTTATTTAAATAAGCTCTTTTTAAAATAAGTAGCTCAAATTTGATGTTTTATTATTCCTCTTTATAGCTTCCTCCACATGTCTTATGTTTCAGGCATGACAAGGAATTCATTCTTTCCTGAACAAAGTTCATACATTCCTGCTCCTATATTTTTGCTCATTGTCACTTCCACACTCTGGAGTTCCCTAACTCACTCTTTTCTGTGCTCCTAGAAAACACTACTAACCATCTTCACTTCTCCCTACTTGATCTGAGATACAGTGTTAGAATAATTCTTTGTGTGTGTTTAAATTTACTTATTTTAATTGGAGGCTAAGTACTTTACAATATTGCAGTGGTTTTCACCATACGTTGACATGATTCATGTTCTTTACATCTGTGTCTCTTTTGCTGTCTTGCATATAGGGTCGTCATTACCATCTTTCTAAATTCCATATATATGTGTTAGTATACTATATTTGTGTTTTTCTTTCTGACTTACTTCACTCTGTATAATAGGCTCCAGTTTCATCCACCTCATTAGAACTGACTCAAATGTGTTTTTTTTTTTTATTATTATAGCTGAGTAATTGTGTATATGTACCACAACTTTCTTATCCATTTGTCTGCCGATGAATATCTAGGTTGCTTCCTTGTCCTGGCTATTGTAAACAGTGCTGCAATGAACATTGGGGTACACACATCTCTTTCAATTCTGGTTTTCTCAGTGTGTATGCCCAGCAGTGGGAATACGGCAGTTCTATACCCAGTTTTTTAAGGAATCTCCACACTGTTCTCCATAGAGGCTGTACTAGTTTGCATTCCCACCAACAGTGTAAGAGGGTTCCCTTTTATCCATACCCTTTCCAGTATTTATTGTTTGTAAACTTTTGATGGCAGTCATTCTGACCAGCATGATATGGTACCTCAGTGTGGTTTTGATTTGCATTTCTCTGATAATGAGTGATGTTGAGCATCTTTTCATGTGTTTGTTAGCCATCTGTATGTCTTCTTTGGAGAAATGTCTGTTTAGTTCTTTGGCCCATTTTTTGACTGGGTCGTTTATTTTTCTGGTATTGAGCTGCATGAGCTGCTTATATATTTTGGAGATTAATTCTATGTCAGTTGTTTTGTTTGCTATTATTTTCTCCCGTTCTGAAGGCTGCCTTTTCACCTTGCTTATAGCTTCCTTCATTGTGCAAAAACTTAGCTACTGTCAATATTTGGACTTAAAATATATTTGCCATCTCTTCCTCAGCCTTTTTCAACATCCTTTCACCTGTTCCCTACAGCCACCAAGCAGGTAGGAAGAGGTTGTGTTTATTTATTTACTTATTTATTTTTAATTTAATTTTATTTTTAAACTTTACAATATTGTGTTAGTTTTGCCAAATATCAAAATGAATCCGCCACAGGTATACATATGTTCCCCATCCTGAACCCTCCTCCCTCCTCCCTCCCCATACCATCCCTCTGGGTCGTCCCAGTGCACCAGCCCCAAGCATCCAGTATCGTGCATCGAACCTGGACTGGCGACTCATTTCATACATGATATTATACATGCTTCAATGCCAGTCTCCCAAATCTTCCCACCCCCTCCCTCTCCCACAGAGTCCATAAGACTGTTTTATACATCAGTGTCTCTTTTGCTGTCTTGTACACAGGGTTATTGTTACCACCTTTCTAAATTCCATATATATGTGTTAGTATACTGTATTGGTGTTTTTCTTTCTGGCTTACTTCACTCTGTATAATAGGCTCCAGTTTCATCCACCTCATTAGAACTGATTCAAATGTATTCTTTTTAATGGCTGAGTAACAATCCATTTTGTATATGTACCACAGCTTTCTTATCCATTAATCTGCTGATGGACATCTAGGTTGCTTCCATGTCCTGGCTATTATAAACAGTGCTGCGATGAACATTGGGGTACACGTGTCTCTTTCAATTCTGGTTTCCTCAGTGTGTATGCCCAGCAGTGGGATTGCTGGATCATAAGGTAGTTTTGTGTTTAAATGTCTATTTGTCCAGATTCAAATCTACACCACATTCTTTAGAAAGCCATTTCTGATTTTTTGCTTACTAGATTCTCATCTGCCACTACTTATATTAATTGTTCTTTTCTCTGTACTGTGTAGCACTTGGTTCCTCTATTACAACATTTTAAAAAATATCTGTTTTGTAGTAAAACTACTTGATTTCATTTTGTACATTCCCAATGGATTTTAAAGAAGACTCAGTAACACCTAGTTGAATTCATCATCAAGGTGTCTATGGCTTCTTTAAAGCCATTGTCCTTCCCTGTCCAAATTATTCCAAGTGCATCCTCACTGAACCCCTTGTTCTGTCCTTGTCCCACTGGGTTTTAATTAACAGCAGAGTGATGTTTTAAAATCATGAGATCAATCATTTCCTTCCTTTGCTCAAAACCCTCCACTGGTTCCCCATCCACTTGGGGTAACAACCAAGGGCCTCACAATCTCCTCCATGGTCTATCACTGGGTCCCTGTCCCCTTCTGTTTCTCATCCCCTTACCTATTTCATTATAGCCTTATATACTGGATTTTTACTACTCCTTGAACTCCCCTGGCACACAGCAGCATCAGGACTTCTATACTTGGTGCTATCTACAGTTTGTTCTTTCCTCAGATATCCACATGACTCAGTTCTTCATTTCTTTCCTCAAATGTTACCACCTTATTGAGGTATTCCATGAACACACTATTTAAAATTGCATATCAATGGATGAAGATGTGGTATATTTATGCAATGGAATACTATTCAACCATAAGAAGGAATGAAATGATGCTGTTTGCAGCAGCGCAGATGTTCTTAGAGATTTTCATACTAAATGAAGGAAGTCAAAAAAAGACATGCCATATGATATCACTTATATGTGGAATCTAAAATACAACACGGGTGTACTTATTCACAAAACAGAAACAAACAGAGATAATGGACTTGTTGCCAAGGTGGGAGGGGTTGAATTGGGAGTTTGAAATTAGCAAATGTAAAGTATTATATATACGTATAACTGAATCACTTTGCTATAAAACAGAAAGTAACAACAACATTGTAAATCAACTATACTTCAGTAAAATAAATTTTTAAAGAATCTCCATTAATGTCTTTCTTCCCCATTTTGTTTTTTTCTTTCCATCTCAAAGCCTCCTGGTGTGGTTTCTAGTTTATAGAGCAGAAACTTGTCTGTTACTTTCACTTCTATATTCCCAACAACTAGATCCAGTCTTGATACATAGCATGCACTTAATAATTACTTACTGAATAAATGAGTCAATCTGGAATAAATGGGTCAATTCATCCACTATACCTAATAACTAATTGATGAATCATAATACATAAGAAGTAATATCAGTCCTAATACAATGCTGGAGGATACTAGCTAGATGAATATAGTCCTACATTTTGATGTGACACAAAGTTCTAGCCACTGTCATTTGTCTAATTCACCCTTACTCTGACTGCAATTTGGAGACAAACATTTCAGAAGTTTCTGTGTAGACTCTGATGGAATACTTCCTACGCTTCCACATTATTTGTTGAGCAGTTCTATTGTTCACGTCATTAAATATGGTGGCTGGGAATCCTTACATAGTTGTTAGAATTCCAGTGAACTTACTAGGATTTTCCCCTTTAGAGTTACGCTTATACTGCCATGGCTTGACTCAAATATAACCAGAATTTACCTAATCAAGACAGTTCATAGTAAGCTTCCTTCATCATTCCAATTTGCATGCTCTTCTGCAGAGAAATCTGCAGTACACATGCTCTAAGGCAATTTCCCTTACAGAGGAAACATCGCTGCTTGTATACCCCCTCAAAAATCAAGATTTGTCTTTAAAGTTCTATAAATTATAGATAATATAGCTCTTGTGATCCCCTGAGAGTTGGTTCAGTCATTGCTGCTCCTCTTTGAACTTCTAGGGTAAGCCACAGATAATATCTCTGCAGCCACGGCATCTGATTCTCTGGCAGCCATTGCTGACAATTGCCTTGGCAGCTTGCATGCTCACTCCAATTCTCCTTATAGCCTTGGTGTCTACAGAGGGCTGCTTTCTTGGATGAAATAATATTTTACACGTTTAAAGGCTCTCTAATATGAGGGCCATTCTTTATCTGAGCCTTGTATGAAAGAAGCAAGCCTGTCTGCTCCTGCATATCACCCTGGAGGTCCTGTCCCCACAATTACCATTTCACCTTATAGGTTTCTTGCCAAAAATCTACTCTGTGCCAAAAGGCACACATCACGTTCTGGGCATGTAAGATAAATCTATCTCCTGGCTTTTGGGTCACTTTTCTGTTTTAGAATAGGCATGGGACAGCTTGCTCCTCTATTAAATTTAAGTGGTCCTCATCAAAGCGCAGAACCTCTGCTGTGAGTGAAATTAACAGTACATTTGATGCATTGCTGGCACTCCGCTAATATGGATTTTTGACCACACAGCAGACTGAATATGACTAAAGTGTTCAGAATGTAAACCCTTTATGCAAGTTCTGTTCCTGCGGTCAGATGGAATCAATATCTGTCCTATAGGTTAAGCAAAACATGTGAGGTCGTGACTGTCGTTGTTTCAATTTGGGAGTATGGTGTTTTTTTCCTTTATAATACATAATCAATAATGTCTTCATTACATGCTAACTTAGTATCTAAAAGCGCACCAGGCTTAATTTTTTGAGACCTGGTAGGCCTCAAGGTGTTCTGAGACTTACACAGTGAACACAGATGAAACAGAAATTGAGACGAGACAGACTGCAATTAAGGTAAAAATCTATGTTGAATAATGGGTGTCATAGTGTGAAGGCATCATTAAGGGTCACAACAACTGGGAAGGCTTTATGAAAGGTATAGGGTTTGAATTGATCCTTGAGTTTGTTATGTACTGAATGAATGCTGTAACAAAGGGTTTACACTCTTTTGAAATCAAATTCTTAATTCCAGGTCTGTCCATAACTTGCTATATTCTCAGAGTGAACCACATTTTCACACATACATATGTCTACCTCATGAGACTGCTTGCTTTCTTCCAAAGGGTTCTGCAGTTTTCTACAGTTTGCATTTGCTCACAACTCAGTGTCCATTCATTAAAGGTTTACTGCTGCTTTAAGTCTCTGCCCAAATTCAAATTTCTCCAAATGTATTTCTGGATCATTTGAATCAGATGAATTTCTTTTCTTCTTATGCTTATTTAACACTCAATATTCCCTTAAACCTGCCTCCTTGCATTCCTTTGGTACTATTTTTCTTAGATCACATAAATTGTGTGTGTGCTTCTATTTATTGTTTTCATAGAAAATTGGAAATTTCATACATCTCTGTAAAACAAAATACAGTCTATGTACAAAGAAAAACTAGGGATCGCTATCTAATCAAGAGCAAAGACAAGCTTTTTTCCTTTTTGATTTCTAAACTTCTGCACACAGAAACATTACATATCTACTTTCTCGAATTTGTTTTGGGAAATGGGCACAGAAGACTGAAAGCAGAGGGAGCTTTGCATATTGTATTAGAATAAGGCTATTTCCCCTGCCTTTTCATACTTCAGTTCCTTTTTGCATTATAGATGGCAAAGAGGGAATATTTTCAACAATGATGGAACTGTCAGTGCCCATTCCTAGCATAATCAAAAGCTTTGTGGTCAATACTCATCATGAGGACCTGTTTCCAATAGCAAGTTCCATTTTATCACACAATAAATGCAACAGAAGCTTTCTTTTTGTGGAATTGTCCTTTAAAGAGACAATCCTCTTTTTCCTTATCAGATTCAGTCATTGGCTACTGAATCTAACCTGAAATTCTTGATGGATAAATCCTGTTCTAAATACTGAGGCATATCAGGGATTACCAGGAAAAGTGGTCACCACTTTGGTGTACTCAGAGTGTATCAGAGGAAATAAATTAATCAATCATGTAACTTCTTGGGCTTCCCAGGAGGTTGATGCAGGAGACATAAGAGACAGGTGTTTGATCCCTGGGTCAGGAACCTCCCCTGGAGGAGGGCATGACAACCCACTCCAGTATTCTTTCCTGGGAAACCCCATGGGTATGTAGCCTGGAGGGCTACTGTCCACAGGATTGACCAGAGTCAGACACAACTTAGGTAAGTGACTTAGCACATATGCATGTAACTTGTTTCATTTTTTAGGTCTTTTTTAGGCCTGGGTTAGAATCTGTAACCCACATTAAGTTTGTAACACCTGCTACAAACAAGACAAAGTTCTAGTTCAAAGTTCTTGCAGCCCCAGTTCTAACTGAGGTTCTTGGGAGCCTCATCAGTGATTGCCGGGATCCAGCCCCGGTGGATCCAGGGAAATTCGAAGGAGAGATGGTGTTGGTGAATTAGAGATATAAAGAGTAATAGAATAAGGATAGCTCAGCAGGAAAATTCAGTGGAGAAAAGAGGCTGAATAACTTGGTTTACGTGAAAAGCTAATAAAATTCCAAGGCATGGAATTTACATCACCTACGTAGGCCACAGGCATCCTGCCGTTCTCCCAAAGGAGAGGAGACACTAAGGCCTCCCCAGTCAGATCTTAGAAGCCCAGGCAAAATTAGTAGGCTTGATGAGCCTCCACGTTCCAGATGGGGATTCAGCCAGAAGGTGAGAGAAAGAACGACATGGGGAGACCAGTCTTTCGGGGAACTGATCCCCTTTTTTATTTGCCCAGGGTCTGTT
>NW_011495035.1:7836344-7861158 GCF_000754665.1 Bison bison bison | reverse complement strand
TCTTAAAACAGACGCCACCTTCCGAAGGTACCAGATAAAGTTACATTCCTATAGGGTGAGGGTGTAGTGGGTTTTAATTAAGGAAACAATTTGCTTAGCCTAAGGTCTAACGTGATTAATATCAAAGGTTAATACTTATTTCTTCTATATATTCATTAATGTGTATAAGGGCAGGGGATGTGGAGACTTAGCAGTAAACATTGGCTCAACAAATGAAAAATCCTTCACCAATACAATTTCTAATCAGCCCACTATACTAATAGTTTTCTAACTTCTCTAAAGAACCTGTTTTTAGAAGGTTTAAAGCATCTCGTGCATCTCACGATTGGGAGGCTGTGAACAATCACTTGTGGCCGGACAAGCCTGTCAGGCAGGCTAGAGAACCTTCAGAGGAGTTTGTAGGTTGAAACACTCCTATCATGCCCAGGAATTATTATTAACTGGAGCTCTAAGTTAACTCCTTCTCCAAAAGAGGTGGTGGAGGACAGCCCCTCATAAAGTCAGACATGTAGGTGAGAGCACAAAGTAGTAAAATAGGCAGACTCTGGTTTTGGGGGTAGATGCTCAAGAATTTCCAGGGGGACTCCTGAGGCTAGATCCTGCCTTTGCATATGCTGAGCCTCCTTCCTCATGACCTTTGCCATGGGCGGAGTTCCTCATGCTGGCTCCCGGCATTTGATAATAAAATTGCCTTTCCTTTTTGTTAATTTTCAAAGGAGACTATATTGTTGATAAGATAAATTAAAAAAAGAAAATCTTAGGGACAAAAGACAAGCACACACATCACACTAGCTTCATCGTAACATTCCTCATTTATCCCTTCCTGAACTTAAAGCTCAACATTCAGAAAACGAAGATCATGGCATCTGGTCCCATCACTTCATGGGAAATAGATGGGGAAACAGTGGAAACGGTGTCAGACTTTATTTTTCTGGGCTCCAAAATCACTACAGATGGTGACTGCAGCCATGAAATTAAAAGACGCTTACTCCTTGGAAGGAAAGTTATGACCAACCTAGATAGCATATTCAAAAGCAGAGACATTACTTTGCCAACAAAGGTCTGTCTAGTCAAGGCTATGGTTTTTCCTGTGGTCATGTATGGATGTGAGAGTTGGACTGTGAAGAAGGCTGAGCGCCGAAGAATTGATGCTTTTGAACTGTGATGTTGGAGAAGACTCTTGAGAGTGCCTTGGACTGCAAGGAGATCCAACCAGTCCATTCTGAAGGAGATCAGCCCCGGGATGTCTTTGGAAGGAATGATGCTAAAGCTGAAACTCCAGTACTTTGGCCACCTCATGCGAAGAGTTGACTCATTGGAAAAGACTCTGATGCTGGGAGGGATTGGGGGCAAGAGGAGAAGAGGACGACAGAGGATGAGATGGCTGGATGGCATCACTGACTCTATGGACGTGAGTCTCAGTGAACTCCGGAAGTTGGTGATGGCCAGGGAGGCCTGGCGTGCTGCAATTCATGGGGTCGCAAAGAGTCGGACACAACTGAGCGACTGATCTGATCTGATCTGAACTGACACACAAGTAGGACAGTCCTATGGTGATTACTATGACATCTATCCTAGTCTGCACCTTGGAGAGGATGCCTTAGTAACTGATACACTTTTTCTTGGTAGCCTCCCCTTACAGATTTTAAGGAAGGCCTCCAAGGCTCTGTAAACCCTTAATTTGCATTGGAGGAATGTTCGTGGGGGGAGGTCTTTAGTCTTCTGTAACTGTAGAGCAGGAAAGCTTCTCCATCTCTTTAAGCCAACTGTCTTCACAGAGAAGAAAACCAAAACTTAGTGATGAGAGGAGTTTTTCCCAAGGTCACCGAAAAGTTGCTTATTGCCTCTATCTTGTCTGCTAACTCAGGGCATGGTGTTATTCTAGTTGAATTTTTGGAAATTAAAGAAGCAACATTGCCTTAGGTAGTCTGCTACCCTTTTCTCAAGAGCCTAGTGAAAAAAAAAAAAAAAGAGCCTAGTGGTCTTTTACTTTATGCTATTTCCTTGTACAAATCCTTTGATAAGTAGTCCAGTTTTCCCATATCTATCTGACATTCATTTCTCTTCTTCTCTTCAAAAATATCTATATTGGATTCCATTCCCTCAGGACCTTGTTAAGTGACCACTTACTTATCTGGCCCATAACACTACCCATATCTAAATAGGATACAAAGGACAATATACTTCAATATCTTTAGCTAAGTGTCCAGGTTTTTAACAAAGCTTTTACAGAGACTGTGTCTTAATCTCAAGTACAAATATCATGTGGATTTTGAACCATTAATTTTTTTTAGCTTTCTACTTGAATCATACTTTGTAACACCAGCATGTTATTATTAAGGTCTTCCTATAGGTTAGGACCTAGGAATAAAGCCACGAACAAGAACGCTCTCATTCTTGCCTGCTTGGAGTTTATATTCTGCTTTGGGGAAATGAGCAATGAGGTGAAGGTTCACTGCATTGGCCAAGGATATCAGAGAAGGCTCTTGGTTATGCTGATGCATTTCATTAGAGATCTACTACAAAGGAGTCAGCCATACAAAGGTCTGGAATAAGAACCTTCTGGATAAGAAAAAAGTTTTAACATCCTGAGCTAGTAGGAAGTTTGATTCTTGATTGACATAAATGAGGTCAGTGGTGCAGGAACATGAGTAGTATGTGATGAAGATGCTGTGGGAGGTAAACATCAGATGGAAAAGGGATGTTAAGCATGGATAAGGGTGTGGACTATGTTCTTACTGCCATGAGTAGATACTCACTTTAATTGGAAGCTTGATTATGTACATCCGTTTTTTCATAAAAAGTTATTTTGGTTATTTAGAGAACATAACCCCTAAGAGGACAAAAGTAGAAGCAGAGAATTTATTTGGACGCTCCTTTCAGCAATCTATTGAAAGATGACAGTGGCTTAGTTGAGGATTGTATCCATGGAAATTGAGATCTGTGTATGGGTCATTACCTAGGCTGGAAAGAAATCAATTGCAAATCTCCTATGTTTTGGATGGATATTGCAATTTACTGATACAGGGAAGATGGACATTATAATAATCCAGATGATTATTTTTTTCATCCAGTGGCCACAAACACATACTCATGTAACAGATTCTTAATGAGCAAGCTACTATACAGAGTCATTCTTTATTTAGAATTCATTAGTTCCTCTTGAAAAGTATATCTATACACACACACACACATGTATATATATTTTAGATATTTTGTAAGCATTTGTTATGTGTAATCATTGTGCTAAGCACTTGGTGTGGAGTACATTTGGTAGTTACTGTCTTTTTTCTGCCAAGAATCTCTTTCTGGTAATTCTCTGATTATAGTAAAAAGTGACTGCATGACAGAAAGTGAGATGACGAAATCCTTTTGGGATTTTTCTGCTGGACCTTGAAGGAAAGATAGATTCTTTCTTCTTTAGGGAGCCCTTCTCCTGACATATTCAAACACTGAAGAAATAGAGCTAACATTTTTAAGAACACAGAAATAGGAGTACAAAGAGACAATCCTGTTGCAAATGAGCTCAGAAATACTGGGTTGGCCACAAAGTTCATTCAGATGTTTCCAAAAGATGATATGAAAAAACTCGAAGGAACTTTGGCCAGCTCAGTACCTGAAGACTTGGAGGCTTCCCTGACCACACAGTTTTCTCTTTGATCTGTGAGCTTCCACAGTTACAGTCCCCTTAATGAAGCTTACCCTCTCCATCTCCACTTACTCTTACTTAAGAGAGTTCAAGTTGTTTATCTATCCCAATCAACAGGGGCAAGAAAAATGTCTCATTTCAACCTATAACAACATGTTAAATTGGAATTCTTATCTCGTTTCATAGAAAAGAAGCAAAACTAAGAAGCCTGAGTCATTGCCTAAGATCAGACTTCATGGTGTGAGCCAAGATCTGAATATTGAGTCTCTCTCTATTGGTCTCTATTCAAGACCAAGTTAAACTGAGTCTCAGAGTCTAATTCACTAATATCTGCATACCATCAGGCCCTGTATTCTGGGTGAAAGATGGATATATGTGTAGAAATCAGAGGACAGAAGAAACAAAATTCAGTCAGACCTAAGTCCTATCCTCAGTGACATTAAAATTAAAATGTCATAAACATAGCATGTAAATAATAATAAAATGAACATGAAATAATTGCTATAATAGAGGGACAATGAAAGTTAAGGAAAATGGTGGTTAATTCCCATCAGGATATCAAGAGAAAGTCTTTGAACTGGACCTTGAAAGACAAATAGTCCATTTATTACGCCTCCCCTTTCTTGAAAATCACCTATTAAGTAGCTGCTTTGATTTATCTCATAAACTCATTCATCCTTTATGGTTCAAATATAGGCTTTCCTACTAATTATTTTATTTTTCCCTAGTATGGCTCATGCACTTGAATCTAAATGTGTCTGAATACCCAAATGGAAACTCTAGAAATTATCTAGTTCATTTGATCCCTGGAAACAAGTGAAAGGAAAAAGTACCCCTATTCAAGACCAAATTAAACTGATAATCATTAAAACTGTGATTTATGCTATACAGGAAGTTGGAATCTCAATCTCTCCAGACCTTTACAGATATTTTCCCCCCAACTAATGCCTTTTTTTTTTTTTCATTTTCCTCTACTAACTGTATGTTTTTCCTTTGCCTTATTTTTGATTCTTATTTTCTGTGTGTGTGTGTGCGTGTGTGTTAGTCCCTCAGTCGTGTCCGACTCTTTGCAACGCCATGGATTGTAACCCACCAGGCTCCTCTGTCCATGGGATTTTCCAGTCAAGATTACTGGAGTGGGTTGCCATTTCCTTCTCCATCTTATTCTCTATTCCATCTCTTTTCCCAGTTCATGCAAATCTTCTTGGCTTATTTGAAAATTGCTTCAGGTAGATTGTGCTGCTATTCCATTGCTTAGTGCTAAGAAGGGTGTGAAGAACTTTTGAAGGAAACTTATTTGAAACTCTTTTTCAACCCACTCCAGTATTCTTGCCTGGAAAATCCCATGGATGGAGGAACCTGGTAGGCTACAGTCCGTGGGGTCACAAAGAGTCGGACACGACTGAGCAACTTCACTTTCTTTTCTTTCTTTCTAATCCACATTGGACAGGTTTTGTCTTTCTAAAGTGTTACAATATTTCGTGTGTATGTGTGTTTTTTAGTGATCGATAATAAATCCCCCTGGAACATAACTATACATTTCACATTGTCTGTGACTTCCATGAATGAATTTATTTGTTTATACATAAGCTTCAGATTATCCTGAGGCAAAGTAAGGCAAATTATGATATGAGTTGCTTCTGGGACTTTCAGAAAGATCACAATTAGAAGAAAACCAGTGCAAACATTCCATTCCCTAGATGACCTATGTTCTGACTTTGTATACCCTCCTTTTTCTCAGCCTCTCCAGGGCCTTGAATTCCCTCCATCCTTTTATTCTTATTTTGTGTAATATTAGTCCTCATCTTCTTGACATTAAGCCCAACTGAGAGATACTTTGAAGACAGGCTTTTAATAAATGTACAGAATAAGAAAAGGGCATTGAATGACATCAGGCATGTCCCCCAGCATCTTAAATATCACACTTTCATTTTGCTATCAATCTAATACAAAACTAACGCATAACTAGACTGTTCTGAAACTTCACTAATAATATTTGGTGGTAATCAGGTGGCATAAAAAAAGCTAATATACCTTCCAAAGTCTCCCAGCTTTCAAGTAGACAAAAGTAACATGTTATTCCTTCTTTGCTGATTTTTTTTTTTTTTTGGTAACACTATATCATTGCACTGAAATAGAAAAAAAGTGGGCATTGATTTATTCTGGATTCTTTTTTGTATGTAATTACAAACTAACACTTCCAGCATATATTTCTAAATCCTTTAGAAATTATTCTGAACCTTATTATCAAATATTTCAGGAGTCTAATTGCAACTGACCAACAAGACTCATAAATTTAGCTCCCTTTTGCCATGATGGCATCAACATAAGTGACACTTCTTTGTCTATAAATGGAAGACAAATATTCTCTAAAAACAGTCATTATAAATCTTTGCTAAATGACTTACTTAAATACCACACTTACATTTTGCTATGAGTCTAAACTCATAGCTTACAAAACTCATGCACAGCTAGACTGTTCTGAAGCTTCATTAATAATATTTGGTGATTAACACCAATAATATTTGGTGTTATTTTAAATGGGATATTTTAAAAAAATACACTGGTTTCAACCTTGAATGCTCACTCTTCCTGGCTTACTTCTATCTTACCTTTGACATAACCTAGAACCATATCCTCCAAGAATTTCCTAACTATTCTGTGTTGCTCAGTCAAATTTCTTGGTCCCTACTATCATCTGGACCTTGTCAATGCCTTAAAATAGCGCTTGTCACAAAATGTCATTCTCTATTTAAATACTTCTCTCCCAAAGAGAATATAAGTATTAGAGGGCATGAACTGGGTTTCATTTATTCACTTCAGATAAAATTGCTGACCTAAACTCACTCATTCATTTTTCATATGAAGTTTGTACTATTAACCCTATTTTTAGAGAAATAAATGAAAACTTTGAGTCTCAGTCCAGCCAGGGTCTACCCAGCTGGTGACAGCAGGGATAAAACATGAATCCAGGACTGTCTGACTCCAAAGTCTACACTTTGTTTACTCCAAGGCATTAAAATTTATCCGAGGTCAGGAGGATTAATGCTATTTTGGTTTGCCTCTGATCTGAAGCAATGAGTTGTTAAAAATAAGCTTAGATATCTGATAAACAATCTATATCTAGAATTTATAGAACTCTAACAATTCTAACAAAAAAGACCAAAAAATCCAGTTAAATAATGAACAAAGGATTTGTATAAATGTTTCACTGAAGACAACATATAAGTGACTCTTAGGCATATGAAATGCTATTCATTGTTATTAGAAAAATAAAAGTTAAAACAACAAGATACTATTTTACATCCACTAGAATGGTTAAAATAGAAAGAAAATAAATGTGTGGGGATGTGAAGAAACTAGAACCCCATACACTTGCAAGGATGTAGTATGGTATGATAACTTGGGAAAACAGTTCGTCAATTTCATTGTAATTACAATTGTAATTATAATTTCATGTAATTGTAATTACAATTGTAATTATAATTTCATGTAATTGTAATTACAATTTCATCAGTAGTTCCACTCCTGGGAATCTATAAAATATAAATTAAAATAGATGTTGTTAACATAAGGACTTCTTAGTGAATGTTCATAGTAGCAGCATTACTTATTTTTGTTCAGTCGCTCAGTCATGTCCGACTCTTTGCAACCCCATGGACTGCAGCACGCCAGGTTTCTAAAAGCCCCAGACTGAAAGCAAACCATGTGTCTATCTCTGGTGAATGGATAAACAAAACACTGCATACTCATTGTAGAGAAATCAAAAGGAACAAAAACTGGTCATGTATCTACATGAGTGGACCTTAAAAACAGTATCCTAAAAGTGAAATAAGCCAGATATAAAGCCAAAATATTCCATTTATAGGAAGTGTCCGTAAAAGGCAAATTTAAAGAGATAGAAAGGAGATAAATAGTTGCTTGAGGCTGAGTGAAAACAGGAATTGAATGAAGACATGTATAGGGAAATTTTCAGAGTAATAAAAATGCTTGAAAACTGAATTTGTAGCAATGATTGTGCAACTTCGTATATATTTATAGGAATATATTATTGAATCTTACACTTAAAATGGTGAATTTTATGGTATGTAAATTATGATTCAATAAAACTGTAATAGGAATAAGTGTGGACCGTGGGAAAATTTACTTATTATGAACCATTTTCAACATAAATCTCTCTTCTTTTAGCATTAAATCGGCAGGGGTTCTTCCCAGCAAAACCTATTCTTAGAGCTCACTTATCTTCCAAACCTATATTTGCTATAACTAAGGTTAAGCAAACTCTTTCTGTAAAGGGACAGGCAAGAAATATTTTCAGCTTTGTGGACCAGACTGTCTTTAATGAAACTATTCAGTGCCGCCATTGTAGAGCAAATGCAACCACAGATAATATGGAAATGAATGGGTGTCACTGGGCTCCAATAAAGCTTTATTTATGAGAACAAACAGTGGGCAAGATCTGTTTTTTGAGCCATATTCAGTTAATAGCTGCTATAGACTAGTAACATTTGCTGCTGCTGCTGCTGCTAAGTCGCTTCAGTCGTGTCCGACTCTGTGCGACCCCATAGACGGCAGCCCACTAGGCTCCTCAGTCCCTGGGATTCTCCAGGCAAGAACACTGGAGTGGGTTGCCATTTCCTTCTCCAATGCATGAAAGTGAAAAGTGAAAGTGAAGCCGCTCAGTCGTGACCGACTCTTAGCGATCCCACCGACTGCAGCCTACCAGGCCCCTCCGTCCATGGGATTTTCCAGGCAAGTGTACTGGAGTGGGTTGCCATTGACCTTCTAGTAAAAACTGAAGGTGCCGTAAAATATATCCTAGGATCTGCAATGTGAAGAAACAAAGTTCTTAAAGGATTAGAATTGTGTTTTGTCTACTACTGACTTGCTCCTTGTTAAGAAAAAAAAATTACCGGATTTCAAACCTGGAATAACAATAGCTACTAATGATTGAGTGCTTTCCAGCGGCCAGGCACTCTTCTAAGAAATTTACATTCTTTGTTTCTTTTAATCCTATCAACAACCCAAAGTGGAAGGCCCAGAGAAGTTGAGCTATTTTGCCCAAGATAAAGATAGAATGTATTAGACTCCAGGGAACAATCACAGGCGGTCTAATTACAGAGATCACATTTTTCTAAACTCCTATACTCTACTACTTCCAAACATAAATTGGTACCTAACTATTCTTGAAGAATAAACTGCGGTTTCTAATTCATTGGATAGGGATTAGTTCCTTCAATAAAGAAAGTGAAAAACATAGGCAGCTCACTATGATATCTGGGAATGCAGACTGTCCTATTTCCACTTGGAACTAGTAACAATATAAGTAAAATTTCAGAAAAGTGGTGGTGGTTTAGTTGCTAAGTCATGTCCGACTCTTACAACCACATGGACTGTAGTCCACCAGGCTCCTCTGTACATTGAATTTTCCAGGCAAGAGTACTGGAGTGGGTTGCCATTTCCTTCTCCAGGGGATCTTCTCAACCCAGGGATTGAACCTGGGTCTCCTGTGGAATATTTACCGACTGAACCAGAGAAATGGATTTTGCTTCTAATTAAAGCATTTTTTATTTATCTGATAAAGGAGACCTTAAGTTCAGTTTTTAAAAAGAGCTTAAATAGTGATTTCAATCATTAGTTAGAACTGAAGTTTCTCTTCAACAGACTTTTTTGGATCAATCTTTTTAAGATTGTTGATGTCATACTGTACCTTAATGCCAGCCACCCCCTCCCCTGTTTATAGATATATGTTATCTACAATATGTTCTAAAACGATGATTTGTTTGACTAGCTCCAGAATTAATGCAATTGAAGAACAACTCACTCATTTTGTTTACCATATGTAATCGTGGCAACTACTTTGCAAGTCACAGGGGAAGTGAAGCATTTCTAATTCAACAAGTTAATCCTGTGATTTAAGGGATCTGAGGAGAAAAGAAGAAACTGCTTAATGCACTGCATTAGTAAGACAAGCATCCATGAAAATAAAAGGCTACTAAATTGTTCAAATGTAATGCTAAAATAAAAAGCAGCAAATTTGTGGATTAGGGTAGAGTGATTTCAAAGAGAACTGCAATGTTTACAGAGAATTACTATAGTGCTAAACAGGGAACTAAAGTAGAAACTCATAGGATATAATTATAATCTTTACTTTTTGGAGGTGCTAAAATTTTTGGTCCCACCCTGATTAGTTTAGAAGCTGGAGTAGCCCAAAGGTATATGGGAAGTTGATTGGTGAATAATAAATTGTGATAATGACATAATCCTGGAAAGTTACAGAGCACTCAATTTACATCAAGTGGATTTTAGCTGGAGATGTCAAAGGGAAGTTTGTAAAACAGGGAGACATATCTTCCATCCTGTCTATACTTTCACCACCTGACTCAGCCACTTGTAAATTTAAATTGAAACTGGGAGTATAGTATAATGAAAAGTGCATTGCAATTAGTACCAGGAGATTTGAGTTCTAATTTTCTAAACTTAAATATGCCAATTATCATCTCTAATGATAATTAGCAATAAAAGCTTGTTATTTTTAATGGAAGATTTAGATTGGGTGATCTCCAAGATTCCTCACAGATGTATCATACAGGATTTGACTGTTCAATATCATTTTTAACAAAACATTATTTGACAGACTGTTATTTTCTCCATAAACACTCGAGACTCAGATATAAGAAGAAAAGGCTACTTCCAATTTTTTTGGTCATATTGTTTCTTTCTACACCCAGCATACGTAAGAACAAACAACTTTTTATTAACCATAATTAGAAAATCCTTTAAAAATGTTTAATCTCAGACTTGCTTTTCCCCTATCCTCACTAGAATTGACTGATAAATATCGGAATAGACAATCTCATGTTTAAATATGGCTTTGGACAATGAATTCATCTTGCCAAATGATAACAGTGAGTTTGGAAAAGAGTTTTTGAATGATTTGTGGAATTACTTAGGAGAATTTATAACCATTAGTTGACCTGACATGATTCTTATGTAGGCATTTTCATTATGCTAAGGAGAGATAAGTCATTTTTAAAATAGATTAATAAAGAACAAAAAGCTCCTTAATGTATTATCTTAGTGTCTCATACAACAAAATATTCTTGTTCACCTAGAATCATAAACAGTACAAAAAAGTCTTGTTAAGATCTACCTTGAATTATAAAGACCTTGCTTATCTCTGAAGAGACCAATGCTAATTGCATTCAATGATTAATTTTGCAAAATTCAAACACAAAGTGCTCTGCTGGCTGAGCAACTGTCAAAGCCACTATGAAAAGATTCCCTTCAACCACCTTGTACAACATCGTTATAATTGAACATTTGCAAAAAAAAAAAAAAAAAAGCGCATGTAGACTTAAGAATATATAGGGTGATCTAGAGACATGACATTTACCACAGCTTTTCTTATGCATTCTCAAGTTCCACTTTCCCAGTGTTTGCTTCAGTCAAAAATATTACCACATCAACATTCCACTTACATATTTTTATCAAGAAAATAATGTTCTTTATTAATAAAATGTCAACTGCATCCATGCCATCATGACATGAAAAACTTCAGATTTAACGGCATTAGAGTCTTAAGTTTCTTTGGCATGAGTTTCTTTGGAGTATATATATTTTTCCTTTTTCATTTTAGAATGCTGGGCACAGAATTCAGAAGATTCTTGGGACAAAAGAACAGTGGATGTAAAACAAAGTAAAGTAACAACAAAAACCCAGAAACAAAAGTGACAGATTTTCAAGAGTTGCCCCCACATAGCTTTGCCTCCCATTTTCTTTCTTTCCTGTTAACCTTTAATTTGCAAACATCAAATAAAAACATTTGCAAATAGCATTTCAGTAAACACTTTAAACAATCTATTTCTTTCATAGGCTCTCTAATTTTAAAGTTTCTATGTCTGTTTGCTACTTTTTTTCTTAGTAACATACCACCACAAGTCAAAAAGTTTCTAGAACCTTGACCCATAATTGAAGATCAGTATCTGAGACCTGAACATTCAGTCTTTTAGTTGTCTTCTTAGATTATAAAATGAGAGTTATAGCTCTTCTAATGACACGATACAAACAAGTTTTTTTTTTTTAAGTAGTAATTGAGAGCCTTCATAAGACAGAATTAGCATATTAGGAAGTATTAATTTTGTTCAGTACTGTGTGGAAAAGGTCAGATCTTCACTTGAACAAGAAAGTGAGACGGAAGGCATAGTGACAAAATCAAAGTGCCTCAATAGTTAACATTTAGTAAAAAATTTAATTACTATACATCAGGGCACATTTCTTTAAAGAAATTATTATGCAGTTAGAAATTTACTAACTAGGGAGGTCTAAATATTTTATGATATAAGTGGGCTTCTAAAGCTTTTCAGGTGATGCAGCTCAAAGGTGGCACCTTTAATTCTACTGTATACCAGGCTTCCCACTCTTTAGAAGCTGAAAATTTGGGAGTGCCATTTCAGATGCTCTTTGGAGCGGTTTTCTTAACTGTGGCTACATTAATGAGGGAACTGTGCTGCCAAGTTATTGCCTTTCGTTATGTGATTTAAATTTTAATTTGTTGTATATACCAAAGAAAATATTTTTATATTACTCTAAAAAAACCACAGATATAGGAATTACCAGAAAAAAAATTTTTTTCTGATATAAACCAGACACCAGAAGAAACCAGAACTTCATCTAAACTCGGGATGAACGAGATATAAAAACACCTTGACTTGTGGGTACCAATTGCATTAGCACCTTTGATAGCTGGAAAAGGGCCAAACTAACCAGAATGATGCTCATCTAGATTTCAGGTCAGCCACATATTTCTCTCCTTTAGGAACAACTATCCCTTTGTGCTCTTTTCAAAACTACTGATTTAAAATTCATGTTTTAAGATTTCAGAAGGATTCTTAGAAGGAAAGGCAAATTAAAACCTGTTCATTCTTTCCAGCTCTATTCCCTAACTTCAGATCAGGTGATGAACTCTTGAGAATTTATACATAGATATTTTATCTCTGCTTTTCTACTAAACATGTTTTGGTTTTAGGGATTTCTCTGGTTACCTAGTGGCTAAGAATCTGTCTGCCAATGCAGAGAACACGGGTTCCTTCCCTAGCCCAGGAAGATCCCACATGCCTCAGAGCAAGTAAGCCCATGCTCTAGAGCCCTCAAACTCCAACAGGAGAAGCCACCACAATGAGAAGCCTGTGCATGGAATCAAACCTGGTTTTTCCGCACTGTAGGCAGACTCTTGAGCATCTGAGCTACCAGGGAAGCCCCCAAATGAAGAGTAGCCCCCACTCATCACAACTAGAGAAACCCTGTGTATAAAAAGGAAGACAGTGCAGCCATAAATAAATAAATAAAATTAGTAAAAAATATTTTGGTTTCAAATTTACTGTAGGAAATACAGCTATAAACCAAAATGGAAAAATATCAACTGTAGTTACTATGGTGATCATGTAAATCAGTGCCTCGCCAGACCTCTTTTCAATTTATGTTCAAGATGAAAAAGGAAACTTCAAGTTTCTTTGGCCTACTGAACTGCATGCTTTGCAAAGAGCAGTTGGAGATGTATAGACAGAAGTCAACAAACAGTTTGTGTGAAAGGAGGAGTTGGAGTTCTGAGACATATGTTGTTTATTGAAAGGTCTCTTAGATTGAGTTGTTTCCTTGAACTCTCCTTACCTTCAAAAACTTCCAGCTATTACATTAATAATGTACTCTTCAGCACAGTTTTACTGTTTTCATTTGCATGTGGCAACCAATACAGCAACATTTTACCAGTTGTGAATAAGACCACAATAAGGGGAAAAAAAAAAAAAGAGTTTTGAGGATGAAAAACATACCTTCAATATTTTGAAGAAAATTGCTGATGCTACCAGAGAAGGCAATGGCACCCACTCCAGTACCTTTGCCTGAAAATCCCATGGATGGAGGAACCTGATAGCCTGCAGTCCATGGGGTTGCGAAGAGTCGGACATGACTGAGCGACTTCACTTTCACTTTTCACTTTCATGCATTGGAGAAGGGAATGGCAACCCACTCCAGTATTCTTGTCTGGAGAATCCCAGGGATGGGGGAGCCTGGTGGGCTGCCGTCTATGGGGTCGCACAGAGTCGGACACGACTGAAGCGCCTTAGCAGCAGCAGCAGCTGATGCTACTGAAGAGAATGAATGTTCACTTTTTGGACTTAGTCTTTATCTTCTCATCTGAGAATATAGATTCATTTCTAACTTTTTATGAGGAAAATTATCTGTTTCATTACTTTTCTGTCCCCCCACTACCACCCCCCGTCCACTGAGATTTTATCTTCTGCTTTCATTTGGAATATATTTCTCTCTTTCTTCATGTTGTTCAACTCTTGCGGTGGGTTTCCATGCATTAGATGAAGCAGCCACCTTCCTGGTCTGGAAGGAGTGGTCTGTACAGATGAACCTTATCCTGCAGTCCAGCCCCAGCTTTAGGTTGTCTCTCAGCCTTT
Organism: Bison bison bison; assembly: GCF_000754665.1. Classification (NCBI taxonomy): domain Eukaryota; kingdom Metazoa; phylum Chordata; class Mammalia; order Artiodactyla; family Bovidae; genus Bison; species Bison bison. Next base: position 7,847,043 of record NW_011495035.1, on the reverse strand, counting down.
GTGACCCGCCCACAGCTATTTTATTCTTCATGGCTCCCAGTGGGTGCGGCTGTGACTAGAATTGTCAGAGTCCTGAAGAGGGGTCTAGATGCGCACCTGACGGGGGCTGACAGGAAGCCTTGCCTCAGGAGGCAGCTCTTCTAGAAGCACATAGATACAGACCCTTGGGGCTGCATGTAAAAGTTACCGGAGCCAGGCTGTCTGGAGGTGACTCCTCTGCAGCCACGGCAAATCCTGGGGCTCGGGACAAGCGTGGAAGCTCCAGTGTTGGGGCTGGGGGTCACCAAGGTGGCGGCACAGCTCCCTGAGGGGCGTCTGTGCGCAGCCTCTGCAAGGGCGTGGGATGTGAGCTGTACTTCAGGCTGGAGCTCCTCACAAGCAAATAGGCCTCTTTCTCAGAAAGATGGGGACACATTTTAGCCTGCTTTCTGTGGTCAAGCCCAGGTCGGGGAAGTCAGTGGAAAACTGAGCCTTCTGTGATTGGTTATCGGTTATAGCCAGAGGACGTCAGCAACGTAACCCTCCCACCCCGCCTGCTCTGGAGCCTGGGGTCCAAGCCTCATCACATCCGCAGCCGGAAAACCTGGTTCAGTGGAGGTAAAACTCAGGGCACCAGATGTATGGAGAAGCTGCTGTAAGGCTCTGTGCATGGCTGAGGATAGCATGACGTGGCACCCTCTGAGTAAAGAAGAAAAAGGAAAGGAAAGGGAAAAAAAAAAAAAAAAAAAGATGGTGTCTGCCGATATTGGCACCACAGAAAAAAAGTGGGAAGATGGTGTTTACCAGCCTGGTTTCCAGAGAGTATTGTAGCAGGCGCCTGTCCTTCAGATCCACGCTTAAAATTAGCAAACGAGACTCTTCATGTTAAATCTGGGCACTTTTCAAAGGGCACTTCTGTGCAGGGCCCTGAAGCAGTGGGTAAGTCTATACGAGTCATTTCTCAGTTCCCCTTATCCCCTCAGTCTTCAGAACCATGTGTCTGGGGCTTGTCTCTCAGGTGCAGGTCTTTCTTTAATTTTATTTTTTAAATATAGTTTTAAAACATTATTTTTGGCTACACTGGGTCTTGGTTGCTGGACATGGGCTTTCTAGTTGCAGTGCGCAGGCTTCTCCTTGGTGGCTGCTCTTGTTATGTAACGCGGGCTCTAGGGCACAGGCTCAGTATCTGTGGTGCATGGTCCTAGTTGCCTTGGGGCTTGTGGAATCTTCCTGAACCAGGGACCAACCTCGTGCCCCTGGTACTGGCAGGTGGACTCTCCACCACTGTACCACCAGGGAATTCTCCAGGTGCAGGTCTTAATATTTGAAGTTGTTACTGTCAGACACCCAACTTCTCCTCAGCAAGAAGCTTCAGGTTTTGAGCTCCCTCCTGATTTGGGGTCACAGCACCCTGGTGTGAGGTATGTGAGCAGATTCTGCCTCTTCCTTTTCTTCTTAATTACATGAGGCTTCCCTCTCACAAAGGGGTCGCTCCACCAGTTTTTAGGCTCTTTTCAGAAGAAATGGTTCCACAGATAGCTATATATATTTCATGTGTCCAGGGTAGGAGGAGAGTTTGAGCTTTTCCTAAGTAGTCATCTGAACCCGAAACCGAACATATAGATAAGAAGTAGAATTAGAAATATGGTTATCATGACTTTCCTGGCAGTCTAGTGGTTAAGACTCTGAGCTTCCATTGCAAGGGAGGCCAGTTGGAACCTTGGTCTGGGAACTAAGATACCACAAGATGGTGCTGCGAGGCGAAAAAAAAAAAAAAAAATCAAATGATCAAATTCCCTACAGTTGTCATTTTGATCAGAGTACTGGTTTGTTGTGGTTTGAAACCACAGGAGCTTCTCCTGTGAAACCTGAAACTGGCGACTGGTACACGGAGGGCAGCAAGAGACAAAAGAAAGTGGCAGAACATCCCAGATTGATAGAGGGCAGTTTTAATAAGCAAGGAACTTAATGGCTTGTCTTGGACCACAGCAGGATGAGTATATCTCTGCACCGACCTGACAGAACCTTGGGAGTTTATGCAGAGGACTTCACTAGGTTTGGTCGTGTGTACCAGCCAGATAGTTTTAGCAACACGTCACTGTCTCCATGCTGAGTTCTTCTAGTGCAGGGAAGGCAAGTGGGATGCACATTTTGGAGGACAAGGTAGGGCGGGGGCTGTGGGGCACCTCAAGTTGTCTGGGTTCATCACATGTCAATAGAGAGTCACATTCTCTCCATGATCTCTTCCAACATGGTTGCACAAAATTACAAGTATTTTCTTGTGCATTTATTTTTCTCTCTCAGGTTGTAAGGAGCTCTGCAAACGGGTGCCTTATTCAAATTTGCATAGTTCAATACCTGTAACTGCAGATCTTGCTTTTCAAACATTTTTGTATATTTTAGAACTGTATTAGAACCTGTAGGCTGTTGGTAAATAGTAAGTACTCATTAACACTTACTAAATAAATAAAATTAGAACACAAGCCAACAGTTACTGAGTGCTAACTTGTTCCCTCAATGAATGAAAGTTATGGAATTTAAATAACTTATTCTAAACATTAAAGGATACATTAGCATTCCAGTAGCCCTCTAACCTGATAATTGAACTATAAGAATTTCCATTTTTATCAAGAGGAACACAGGAAAAAAAAAATGTAGCACAAAGGACTCAAGACATAAGAGAATTTCTGAAGAGAGAAAAACAATTAAAAGTTACTGAGCTAAGAACTTTCTTTTATAGGGATATTCAGTCAGTCATTTGAAATAATTGTATGTCAGCATAGAAACAAGACCGTTGTTGCTCACTATTATCTTTATCCTTTGGTTGTATTATTATCATCTAATACTTTCTACTTACAGTTTTCACTCCAACAAGTTAATGAAGAGAAGCACTGATGTTTCCCATGACTTGCAGTGTGGATTGCCTCATTGGAATATAATCATTTGCAATTATGCAAAAAAAATTGAAAAGCAAGATCTACACTCTAATGTACTGTACAAATTCCATTTAATATGTAATTGCTTATATTGGCAGTCTCTGTATTGACTTTCCCCAAGCAGGGCTCAAATTAAATGAATCTGTCTTTCTTATAAAATGATCATTCAACTCATTTAAAACAGTTTTATAGTCAACATTCATTTGTATGATATTCATAACAAATATCTTATTACAGTACAACTGTGGGTTTTTATCCGATAGCAATTATTTCTCTATCTGGCACTGCTTTGCAAAAAGTCAACATATTGCAACAACTGTATCCATTTTGCAAAGGGAAAGGGGGGATAAATTAGTCAAAATTCTCAGCTAACTAAAATTCAATTCAAGTTACCCCAGGGGATATTCCTGATAAATTTTCCTCAATCTCTCGTATAAGGTTTCTAACAAGATAAAGAACAGCACTTTGCTCATAAAGTTCTGCAAAAGCTGTTTGTCCAGCAAAACAACCTTATTGAAATATAGAAATTAAAAAAAAAAAAAAAAAACTAAAAGGAATTGGGAAAATGCATGCATAATCTCATTTAGAGAATTAATTACTATATTTGGTGTTGCAGATTCTTGTTTAGTAAGATTTCTACTTAAAACTTGATAAAAAATAATTTAAACTTTATTTTATGAAGACAGTATATAATCTTAGTAAAATTAAAAAAAAAACAATTTTCAAACTATTTTATATAACCATCTATGCACACTAGTCTTATAAATATTGAGGTTTTCATTTGGAAGTGCAAATTAAGTTAATAAACTAAAGCTTTTTGTTGAGATATAATTGGCACATAACATTAGTTTCAGGTGTACAGAATAATGATTAAATATATATATTGTGGAATGATCACAACAAAGAGTCTAGGTAACGTAAGTAATTATACACAGCTACAATGTTATTCTTGTGATAGCTTTTAGATCTACTCTTGTATCAAGTTTCAAATATGCAGTACATTGTTATTTACTGTAGTCACCATGCTGTACATTACATCCCCATGACATTCGTATGTAGATCTTCCTTTAGCCTTATTGACCCTAGTTGCTTCTATACCCTGAAATAGTATTATTTTCCATTTCTGTGGAGTGCCTTTTCTTGAACAAATTATTATAAGCCTTGTATGATGCTCTTGTTGCTTGTAGTAATCGCAGTAGAAGTTCCTCTTCAATTAGCTTTTAAAAATCAGATTATATTACTTTTGGCAATTTTTTTTTTTTGCTCATTAGTAAATTCAACAAATATTTATTAAAGCCCTGATTATAAAAGTATAAAGCCATGGTTCTCAACTGGAAGTGATTTTACCTCCTAGAGCAGTGGTCCCCAAGCTTTTTGACTCCAGGGACCATTTTCATGAAAGACATTTTTTCCATGATGGCAGAAGAGGGGGATAGCTTGGGGAAGAGTCAAGTGCATTAAGTTTATTGTGCATTTTATTTCTATTATTTTTACATCAGCTCCACCTCAGATCATCAGGCATTAGATACCTCAAGTTGGGTTCCCCTTACTAGAGGACATTTAACCATATCTGAAGACAATTTTGGATGATTGTTGCCACTGGAGTGAGGTTTGCTACTGGCATCTAGTGGGTGCCCAACATCCTGAAATGCACAGGACAGACTCTACAACTAAGAATTACCCAGCCCAAATGTCGCTAGTGTGGAGGCTGGTAAAAACCAGTGTAAAGGAGTGATGCAACAAATCACTCATTAGAAAGTCTGAGGTGAAACTCTAGCCCTGACCAGCTAAAGCCACTTCAGATAACTAGCATAATTGTCTTATTAGAATAAAGGAAGCTTCTATCTCATGTTTTACTGACTGAAAATGGTAACATATATCTCATCAGTCTATAATGAGTATTAAATACAACAATATGTATCAAAATATTTTTGTAAACTCTAAGGCAACTTATAAAATAGAAAAATAATTTGTCGTAATGAGACCTTTCTCATGCACTCAGTTTCAATAAAATGCCCATCCCCAAAGCATCCTTTAATACATAATACTATACTATGGGCTTGCCTCATGTCTCAGATAGTAACGAATCTACCAGCAATGCAGGAGATCCCTGGGTTTGATCCCTGAATTGGGAAGATCCTCTGGAGAAGGATATGATTACCCACTCTAGTATTCTTGCCTGGATAATTCCATGGATAGAGGAGCCTGGTGGTCTACAGTCCATGGGATTGCAAAAAGTCAGACACAACTGAGTTGTATTTTCATTTGTTAAATTTTATGCTTAGATATATGTTAATAACATACTCTTCTTTTGTCCTAGATGATATCTAATATTTCACTCACTCCACATACTCTAAATCTTATTAACTGTACGCATTATTTTTCTACTGCTGCATAAAAACTACCCAATACTTAGCAACTTAAAGCATTACACTATCTATAATCTTGTTTTTTGTGAGCCAATATTTTTATTTGTTTGTTTATTTTATCAAAATATAGTTGATGTTCAGTATTACAGAAGTTATAAGTATGTAATATAGTGACTCAAAAGTTTTAAAGGTTTTACTGTTTTATGGTTATTATAGAATATTGGTTCTACAATATATACTTGTAGATTCTTTTATACATAAGAGTTTTCATTTCTTAATTCCCTACACTTACCTTGCCTCTATCCTCTTTCCTCTCCGTACTGGTAACTCTTAGTTTGTTCTCTGTATCTGTGAGTCTGTTTCTTTTTGGTTATATTCACTAATTTGTTGTATTTTTTTAGATTCCACATGCGAGTGATATCATAAAATACTTTTCTTTCTCTGTCTGAATTATTTCACTTAGCATAATACCCTCCAAGTCTGTCTATGCTATTGCAAATGGTAAAATGTCCTTTTTTATTTTTAAATGACTGGATAGTATAATACCACATCTTCTTTATCTGTTCATTTGTTGATGGGTACTTAGATTGCTTCCATATCTTCACAGATATAAAGAACGCTACTAGGTCTATTGAGGTGCATGTTTCTTTTTGAATTAGTGGGTTTTGTTGTTGTTGTTGTTGTTTTCTTTCAAATATATACCAGGAGTGAAATAGCTGGAAAATATAGTAGAAGTTCTATTTTTAATTTTTTGAGACCCTCCATACTCTTTTCCACACTGGCTGTACCAATTTACATTCCTATCAACAGTGTATGAGGGTTCCCTTTCCTCCGCATTCTTGCCAATGTTTGTTATTTTTGTTCTTATTGATGGTAGCCATTCTGATAGGTGTGAAGTAATGTCTCATTGTGGTTTTGGTTTGCATTTCTCTGATTATTAGCAACTCGAACTTTTTATGTTCCTGTTGGCCATCTGCATGTCTTTTTTCAGAAAAATCTCTATTCAGGTCTTCTGTGTGGGCCAATAACCTGAAAGCGGCTCTGCGTCAAGGTCTCTCATGATGTCAGTCATGTCTTCAGCTGTTTGAAGGCTTGACTGGAATTGGAAGATACACCTCCTATAAAGCTCACCACATGCCTGTTAAAAGGAGATCTTATTTTCACCTGGCTGTGGTAGGAGTCCTCAGTTCTTCACCATAGATAGTTCTTCATAGGGCTGCTGAGGGGACCTCATAACATGGCAGTCAACTTCTCCCACAGTAAGGAATTCAAAAGAAGTTGCAGTCCATTCTATGATCTACTTCTGGAAGTTTCATGTCAGCAGTTCTGCCATATTCTATTCATTAAGATCAAGTTATTAAGCAGAACTCCACTTAAGGGTGGATCATGAATTAATCTCTACTTTTTCATGGAGGAAGGGTCAAAGAATTTTGAAACATAATTTAAAACCATCACATCCTTCTCTTTCTCTCTGTGCTCAAAATTCAACTAAAGGCCCACTGTCAACTTTCTAGGAAGGTCTCAGGACTATTTCAGCCCATGATGATTTCTTTTCTATGCCCTTTCCATATATTTACCCTATAGAAATTATCAACTATGGAATAACCAAATTGTTTAGCCTACAATCCCAGATAATCCAACTCTGTATGGAATGAGACTCAGGAATTTATATTGTTTAAATATACCCTACATATAGTCATACTTAAAAATTAACTGACTGGTAATTAACTGTACATGAGAAAGTATAAACTTAAATCATATCCAAAGTTCTCTTTTAAAGGAAATTATTGGAATTTGGGCCATATATTTCCAAGATAAATCATTGAAAAAAACAGGGATTAGGTATGCCTGAAATAACATTTTCACATGATAATTTCATATTAGTGAAATTCATGTAAATTAAAGTATTCTGATAATATTAATTTTACTGTTACCACCCCACTTATTGCTCCCATTTGCTGAATATCTGTAAGAAAAGAGATTTTTATCCCTTACTCTCAAAGTTAGAATGATATTTTTATGGTTTCAATTACACAAAGTTTTATCTTCCTATTTTTAGATGCAGTGACAAGCATCTAATTTTTGCAAAATGTTCAGTGTGAATCAATCTTTAAAGAAAAAAAATCAAAACGCACAAGGAAAGTAACTTTATCCTCCAGGGAAGTGACAATGTCACTTGCAACTACGATTGCTGCTTCTTCCTTGAATTCCCTTTGCATGTTCTTTCTTCTTTTCTTTTCTATTTATTGTACCCTAACATGGTCATCTACTACTTCAGAATGATTCACATCATTTTAAGTATTACATGAGGAGGCAGATATGGGATCACATTTAATCTTGCCAGAAATTTAGACTTAGGTTATAATAGCATAATTTTGAATTTTTTAGTGGACTAGGTAAGAAATATGTTTACTTGTTGGGCAGTTGAATATATGTGCCTGTGTATGTGAAACATAGTAAACATCAAATTGATTTCCAGTTTTATGACAAGTTTTACCCAAATTGTATACTTTGTTTTCAACACACTTAAAAGGGGCAAGTCTGTTAATTCCTCCTAATTTGTGATGTTGATTGCATATATAGAAATGGGTTAATTTTCAGGATATTCTGGACCCTTAAAAATGGTTTTGAAATAAAATATCACTTTTTAAAATAATCTTTCTCAGTATAAAAGAATAAACAGAAAACCACATTCCTCCAAGGTTATTCACTGAAGTATTTTTTTTATACTAGAATATTGGAAAAATCTAAATTCTTTTCCTCTGTAGAGTGGTTGAATAAACTGTTGTATATCCACACAGTAGAGCACTGTGCAGGCATTAAAAAAAATGAGTGAGCATGACCTCAATGATATGATAAGGAGTGACTTACAACATATAATATTAAATATCCAAGCAAGCAAAAGGTGGAAAATAGTATACAGAGTAGTCCACCACCTGTGGAATAAAAATAATATATATATATATATATATTCTTCTTATTCTGCTGTAAATATACACCTATATACACATAAAAGTAGATAAATTGACTGTGTTTTTTATAGCTATACATACATATTGCTTATTTTGTAAAGAAACACAGAAATGACAACACAAAAGCGATATAGTTAACTACAGCTGGTTTAGTGAGAACAATGCAGAAGGAATCAGGATGCCCTCAGGAGTTTATCTTTTTATACTTTGTTAACTTTAGAATCAGGTAAATGTTTTACATAGTCAAAATAAAATAAAATAAAGATAAATGCAGAAAATAACCTCCTAAAATTGCATACAAACAAAAGCAAATGAAAATATATGTATAATGTAAATACACAGGAAAAAAAGAGTATTTTAAGTTGCATTTGATCTGAGTACAGCCTTCAGTTCTTTGAAAACAAATTCTGGACTGTATGTAGGAGGTTGTCAGTGAAGGGTATGAATATATTATTTTTGAAAATATTTTATATGAATTAAGTGTCATAACAAATGAATAAATACATGTTGTGCTTTGGAACCAATACTTTCAATATTAGGGGATGGAGGAAAAACTCGGTCGGTACTGTTGGAATTGAATTAGCAGTGATAACATACATTTGTGGTTTAGAAAATATCAATATAAACATCTCTTAGCTCTTTACACTGAATGGTCTAGATAAAACGCAATTGCAATAAGGACGTATAGGTTCCAGAACTTGATTTCTAATGTCATTATCTGTGACAGGGGTAGAACGAGCGAAGCAGAGAGTGAAACAACTTTTCTAGGGCAAGTTTTGGTCTGGGGTCGTGGACACAGAAATTACAAGCTGAATCTGAATTAAGAAACACTGGGACCATGTTCTAAGCACTTAATATCTCATTAAAAGCCACTGTTAAAAAATGAATAAGAAACCATAGATGGGCAGAAAAAATTTCCTAATGTTTTCTAACAAAAGATTCCATCCAGGTTCCTTAAAAAACTGGATATAGAACTGCCATATGACCCAGCAATCCCACTGCTGGGCATACACACCGAGGAAACCGGAATTGAAAGAGACCCGTGTATCCCAATGTTCATCGCAGCACTGTTTATAATAGCCAGGACACGGAAGCAACCTAAATGTCCATCAGCAGATGAATGGATAAGAAAGCTGTGGTACATATACACAATGGAGTATTACTCAGCCATTAAAAAGAATACATTTGAATCAGTTCTAATGAGGTGGATGAAACTGGAGCCTATTATACAGAGTGAAGTAAGCCAGAAAGAAAAACACCAATACAGTATACTAACACATATATATGGAATTTAGAAAGATGGTAATGATAACCCTGTATGGGAGACAGCAAAAGAGACACAGGTATATAGAACAGTCTTTTGGACTCTGTGGGAGAGGGCGAGGGTTGGGATGGTTTGGGAGAATGGCATTGTAACATGTATATTATCATATATGAAATGAATTGCCAGTCCAGGTTTGATGCATGATACAAGATGCTTGGGGCTTGTGCACTGGGATGACCCAGAGGGATGGTATGGGGAGGGAGGTGGGAGGGGGGTTCAGGATGGGGAACACATGTACACCTGTGGCAGATGCATGTTGAGGTATGGCAAAACCAATACAATATTGTAAAGTAATTAGCCTCCAATTAAAATAAATAAATTTATATTTTTTTAAAAAAAGGAGAAAAAAAAAGTTTCCAGTCCAGTCAATCTCTGACAAAGGTATATGTGCATCTCTAAGAAATGCCTCCAAATCAATAAATAGAAGAACCACCCATTTAAAAAATAAGAGAGAGAACAACTTGAACAGTTCAAATATATATATATATATATATATTCAATATGCTCAAGAAAATGAAGTCACCATCATGAATAAGGATATGGAAAATAAGACACAGGAATTAATACCTCATATCTATTAATATAGGCAAAACATATTTTTAAAAAACTTACAGTACTAGATTTGGGGACTTTTTGAAGGACTAGAATCTGATACATTGCAGGAATAAACAACTGTTAGTTTCTTAAATTTTTAAGCCTGCATAGATACTATCCTGCTTCGCAAATGTCTCAGCAGGTTAAGAATCTTCCCGCAATGCAGGAGATCCAGGTTTGATCCCTAGGTTGGGGAGATTCCCTGGAGAAGGAAATGGCAACCCACTTCCGTCTTCTTGCTTGGAAAATCCCACGGACTGAGACGAGCCTGGTGACCTACTGTCCAAAGGGTCCCAAGGAGTCAGACACGACTGAGTGACTAAGCACATGTGCTATCCCCTGACCCAGATATTCAATTCTGAGGTATAGGTATTCACTAAGACAAATATCAGATCAGATCAAATCAGTTGCTCAGTCGTGTCCGACTCTTTGCGACCCCATGAATCGCAGCATGCCAGCCTCCCTGTCCATCACCAACTCCTGGAGTTCACTGAGACTCATGTCCATCGAGTCAGTGATGCCATC
>NW_011495035.1:7834988-7836244 GCF_000754665.1 Bison bison bison | reverse complement strand
CCCCTTCTGCTCTTGCCCCCAATCCCTCCCAGCATCAGAGTCTTTTCCAATGAGTCAACTCTTCGCATGAGGTGGCCAAAGTACTGGAGTTTCAGCTTTAGCATCATTCTTTCCAAAGAAATCCCAGGGCTGATCTCCTTCAGAATGGACTGGGTGGATCTCCTTGCAGTCCAAGGCACTCTCAAGAGTCTTCTCCAACACCAGAGTTCAAAAGCATCAATTCTTCGGTGCTCAGCCTTCTTCACAGTCCAACTCTCACATCCATACTTGACCACAGGAAAAACCATAGCCTTGACTAGATGAACCTTTGTTGGCAAAGTAATGCCTCTGCTTTTGAATATGCTATCTAGGTTGGTCATAACTTTCCTTCCAAAGAGCAAGCATCTTCTAATTTCATGGCTGCAATCACTATCTGCAGTGATTTTCAAACCCCCCTCCCCGAAAAAAGTCTGTCACTGTTTCCATTGTTTCCTCATCTATTTACCATGAAGTCACGGGACTGGATGCCATGATCTTAGTTTTCTGAATGTTGAGTTTTAACCCTGCTTTTTCACTCTCTTGTTTCATCAAGAGGCTCTAAGTTCTTCTTCATTTCTGCCATAAAGGTGGTGTCATCTACGTATCTGAGGTTACTGTTATCTCTCCCAGCAATCTTGATTCCAGCTTGTGCTTCATCTAGCCTGGCATTTTGCATGATGAGTTAAATAATCATATAAGTTAAATAAGCAGGCTGATAATGAACAGCCTTGATGTACTCCTTTCCCTGTTTGGAACCAGTCTGTTGTTTTATGTGCAGTTCTAACTTTGCTTATTGACCTGCATACAGATTTCAAGAGACAGGTAAGGTAGTCTGGTATTCCCATGTCTTTAAGAATTTTCCACAGTTTGTTGTTATCCACATAGTCAAAGGCTTTGGCATAGTCAATAAAGCAGAAGTAGATGTTTTTCTAGGACTCTCTTGCCTTTTCAATGATCCAGCAGATGTTCGCAATTTGATCTCTGGTTCCTCTGCCTTTTCCAAAGCCAGCTTGAACATCTTGAAATTCATGGTTCACATACTGTCGAAGGCTGGCTTGAAAAATTTTAAGCATTACTTTGCCAGCGTGTGAGATAAATGCAATTGTGTGGTAGTTTGAACATTCTTTGGCATTGCCTTTCTTTGGGATTGGAATGAAAACTGACCTTTTTGTGTCCTGTGGCCACTGCTGAGTTTTCCAAATTTGCTGGCATATTGAGTGCAGCACTTTCACAGCATC
>NW_011495035.1:7832947-7834888 GCF_000754665.1 Bison bison bison | reverse complement strand
TATAAGGGTGGTGTCATCTGCATATCTGAGGTTATTGATATTTCTCCCGGCAATCTTGATTCCAGCCTATGTTTCTTCCAGTCCAGCGTTTCTCATGATGTACTCTGCATATAAGACAAATATATTCACCAGCAAAAGAACTTGTATTTCTTTGTATTCAGAAATACATTAAAGGACATGTTCAGTCAATCAGTCAGTCAGTTTAGTAGCTCAGAAGTTTCCGACTCTTTGAGACTAAATTTCCCTCTTAAAAAATCATCAGCTCAGGTAGTTTCACAAGTGACTTCTACCATAATTTCAAAGTCATATCTAAGAAATAGAACATTCATAAAATATTATCTGCACTTTACATATAAAGCTAGATAATCAACTAACAAACAAAGCCTGGATTTATAACAATTGTTCATTTGATGGTGTAAAAACTTTCACTGTGACTGATTTCAGGGTATCATCATGATGTCACTGAACATAGAGCTGGGAAGGGATGTGCAATAACCCACCAGTACTTGGCATTTCCATAACACTGATGTAATAGGCAGAAATAACCTCAAGATCATAGATTACAGCAAGATGTAATTAATTAGTGTGTATGAGTTGATCTTTGCTACCATGTAAATATTTTGTTTGTTGAAAACTTTGCACCCATTGGTTTTAGGGTTCAAAAGGGTTCCTGACCTGAATGTTATTATGTATGTCAAGTATGGTCAGTGGGAGTTCTTCAGGCTTGCTCCTTTGCCCTTTTATTCTTTTTGTTTTCTTTTCTTTTGAGATAATCAAGAACCATGTAGTTGTTTTCCATTTTTTACCCTGTCTCTTTAATCTCTCGGGTTGAGAACAGTTCTGTCTCATTTTTCTTTTCCTTTTCCATCATGTTGATGTTTTCAAGAAACTAGGTCAGTTGTCTTGTAGTCTAGCAGTTTGTATTCATCTGATTGTTTTCTCAAGGTTAGACTCAGCTTAAAGACATAGATGTTTCCTCACAGGTATCACTGATTACTTTCCATTGCATCAATGAAGAGATTCATATTGTTAGTTTGTTCTGTTTTTAGTGGGGCTAAGTATGATCATTTGAATATTGGGGTATGCTGGATCTATGCATTGTAAATTATCCTTTGACTTTTACTGATGTAGGAGAATATTTGTGAAGTATGAATTTCAGGAATTTAGTTTTTACTATAAAATACTTAAACATAATTTAATAAATGTTGGGTTTGGCTTACAAGACGCTTGGTAAATAACAACTCTCTCTCATGTGATGGTATGAAAAAGCTCTAACACACTACCCTGCCTATCACAATATACACCCAAGTAAACTATCAAATTACATAATTTATTATATTAAAAAATAATACACAAAAGCACACATACAGGTATGACAGTCAGTTCAGTCAATCTGTCGTGTCTGGTTCTTTGTGACCCCCAAGGACTGCACCACGCCAGGATTCCCTGTGCATCACCAACTCTCGGAGCTTGCTCAAACTCATATCCATCAAGTTGGTGATGCTATCCACCATCTCAACCTGTGTCGTCCCCTCCACTTCCCACCTTCAATCTTTCCAGCATCAGGGTCTTTTCCAATGAGTCAGTTCTTCACATCAGGTGGCCAAAGTATTGCAGTTTCAGCATCAGTCCTTCCAATGACTATTTAGGACTGATTTACTTTAGGATGGACTGGTTGGATCTCCTTGCAGTCCAAGGGACTCTCAAGAGTCTTCTCCAATACTACAGCTCAAAAGTGTCAACTCTTTGATGCTCAGCTTTCTTTATAGTCCAACTCTCACATCCATACATGACCACTGGAAAAAACATAGCCTTGACTAGACAGACCTTTGTTGGCAAGGTAATGTCTCTGCTTTTGAATATGCTATCTAGGTTGGTCATAACTTTCCTTCCAAGGAGCAAGCATCTTCTAATTTCATGGCTGCAATCACTATCTGCAGT
>NW_011495035.1:7831221-7832847 GCF_000754665.1 Bison bison bison | reverse complement strand
AGGTAGTCTGGTATTCCCATGTCTTTAAGAATTTTCCACAGTTTGTTGTGATCCACATAGTCAAAGACTTTGGCATAGTCAATAAAGCAGAAGTAGATGTTTTTCTAGAACTCTCTTGCTTTTTCGATGATCCAGCAGATGTTCGAAATTTGATCTCTGGTTCCTCTGCCTTTTCCAAATCCAGCTTGGAAATCTTGAAATTCATGGTTCACACACTGTTGAAGGCTGGCTTGAAAAATTTTAAGCATTACTTTGCCAGCATGTGAGATGAATGCAATTGTGTGGTAGTTTGAACATTCTTTGGCATTGCCTTTCTTTGGGATTGGAATGAAAACTGACCTTTTCCAGTCCTGTGGCCACTGCTGAGTTTTCCAAATTTGCTGGCATATTGAGTGCAGCACTTTCACAGCATCATCTTTTAGGATTTGAAACAACTCAGCTGGAATTCCATCACCTCCACTAGCTTTGTTCACAGTGATTCTTCCTAAGGCGCACTTGGCTTCACATTCCAGGGTGACTGGCTGTAGGAGAGTGATCACACCATCATGGTTATCTGGGTCATGAAGATCTTTTCTGTACAGTTCTTCTGTGTATTCTTGCCACCTCTTCTTAATATCTTCTGCCTGTGTTAGGTCCATGCCATTTCTGTCCTTTATTGTGCCCATCTTTGCATGAAATATTCCCTTGGTATCTCTAATTTTCTTGAAGAGATCTCTAGTCTTTTCCATCCTATTGTTTTCCTCTATTTCTTTGCATTGATCACTGAAGAAGGCTTTGTTATCTCCCCTTGCTGTTCCTTGGAACTCTGCATTTGGATGGGTATATCTTTCCTTTTCTCCTTTGCCTTTAGCCTCTCTTCTTTTCTCAGCTATTTAAGGCCTCCTCAGTCAACTATTTGGCCTTTTTGCATTTCTTTTTCTTGGGGATGGTCTTGATCACTGTGTCCTGTATAATGTCACAAACCTCTGTGCATAGTTCTTCAGGCACTTTGTGTATCAGATCTAATCCCTTGAATCTATTTATCACTTCCACTATAAAGTTGTAAGGGATTTGATTTAGGTCATACCTGAATGATCTAGTGGTTTTCCCTACTTTCTTCAATTTAAATCTGAATTTGGCAAAAAGGACTTCATGATATGAGCCACACTCAGCTCCTGGTCTTGTTTTCACTGACTGTATTCAGCTTCTCCATCTTTGGATGCAAAAAATATAATCAGTCTAATTTTGGTATTGATCATCTGGTGATGTCCATGTTAGAGTCTTCTCATGCTGTTGGAAAAGGATGTTTGCTATGACCAGTGCGTTCTTTTGGCAAAACTTTGTTAGTCTCTTCCCTGCTTCATTTTGTACTCCAAGCCAAATTTTCATGTTACTCCATGTATCTACTGACTTCCTCCTTTTGCATTCCTGTACACTATGATGAAAAGAACATCTTTTGGGGGCATTCTAGAAGGTCTTGTAGGTCTTCATAGAATCATTCAACTTCAGTTTCTTCAGCATTACTGGTTGGGGCGTACACAGACTTGGATTACTGTGATATTGAATGGTTTGCCTTGTAAACGGACAGAGATCATTCTGTCGTTTTTGAGATTGCATCCAAGTACTGCATTTTGGACTCTTTTGTTG
>NW_011495035.1:7803368-7831121 GCF_000754665.1 Bison bison bison | reverse complement strand
CCATCTCCTGTTTGACCACTTCCAATTTGCCTTGATTCATGGACCTAACATTCCAGGTTCCTATGCAATATTGCTCTTTACAGAATTGGATTTTACTTCCATTACCAGTCACATCCTCAACTGGGCATTGTTTTTGCTTTGGCTCCATCTCTTCATTCTTTCTGGAGTTGTTTCTCCACTCTTTTCCAGTAGCATATTGGGGAGTTCATCTTTCAGTGCCCTATCTTTTTGCTTTTTCATACTCTTCATGGGGTTCTCAAGGCAAGAATACTGAAGTGGTTTATCATTCCCTTCTTCAGTGGATCATGTTTTGTCAGAACTCTCCACCATGAACCATCCATCTTGGGTGGACCTACCCACCATGGCTCATAGTTTCAGAGTTAAACAAAACTATGGTCCATGTGATCAGTTTGATTAGTTTTCTGTGATTGGGATTTTCATTCTGTCTTCCCTCTGAGGGATGAGGAATAAGAGTTGTCCTGACTCTTAGTGACCCCATGAACTATGCAGAGCATCAAATACTCCAGGCCAGAATACTGGACAGTGTAGCCTTTCCCTTCTTCAGGGAATCATCCCAATCCAGGGATTGATCCCAGGTCTCCCACATTGCATGTAGACTATTCTTTACCAGCTGAGCCACAAGGGAAACCCATATATGTATGTAGGAGAGACAAAATCAATGATTATAGTTCAGTAGTTATAATACTGAATCCACTTGGAACCTGATATGATCAAATAGAAATATGCACACAGTATGAATAACATGACTGACTGTGTCATCTAGTATGTGTGTATCACTCTTGGTTGGTAGATTTACAGACAGAAAAACAGACACAGAGAGAGATCATTATGTACAAAAAAGAAAACATTATGTTTTGAACAGCCACAACTCATTCACAAAAATGTCAGGCATTTCCTAGACCACCAAGAGAGCCACAGTGAATTCCAAAGACTCAAAACAAAACAACTAAAAGCTGCTTCACACTGATTATGATTCTTTTATCACATTGCAATAAAATTAGAAACAAAAGTTATAGCTAAAATTAGATACAAAAATTTTAAATTATGTTTTAAATTAATTATTGGAGTAAAACAGAAAACTACTTTAGGCTGAATGAATAAGAAAATAGGATAGAGAAATGATAGATGCAATCAATTTAGTACTTGTGAGTGACAAAAATAACTCTGAATACACCAAAGGAAAAAAATTGACTACATTCTAATACAAAATAAAACATTTAAAGTTTGGGGAAAACATAAAAACAAACGATACTTTTGATTTTCAGTTATGGAATGTATTAAACTTTTACATTATAACTGAGAGAAAACAAGAACAACAGGAAAGGAAACAAACAAAAACAAAAATACCAAAGCTAAAATTGAAGTAAAAAGGTGTTTAAAAACAATAAAAGCAAAAAATTATATTAGCTTGAAATGACAAAGGCAATAAATATAATTATGAATACTGTATTATAGACAAAATTTGGACATGACTAAGCAAGAGAAAAGTAAAAGAAGATGCAAATACTTTCCAAAATGAAAAAAGGTAAGAAAACTGGTATAAACTAAAATTTAAATATTTTGAATCATCACACAGCAATGAATTTTAACATCTAGAATAAATTAACCTAGAAAACTATAAACCCCCAAATAAATAGAATGTTGGATCATGGCATCCGGTCCCATCAGTTCATGGCAAATAGATTGGGAAACAGTGGAAATGTGGCTAACTTTATTTTTGGGTGCTCCAAAATCACTGCAGATGGTGATTGCAGCCAAGAAATTAAAAGACGCTTACTCCTTGGAAGGAAAGCTATGACCAACCTAGATAGCATATTGAAAAGCAGAGACATTACTTTGCCAACAAAGGTCCGTCTAGTCAAGGCTGTGGTTTTTCCAGTGGTCATGTATGGATGCGAGAGTTGGAGTATAAAGAAAGCTGAGAGGTGAAGAATTGATGCTTTTGAACTGTGGTGTTGGAGAAGACTCTTGAGAGAACCTTGGACTACAAGGAGATCCAACCAGTCCATCCTAAAGGAGATCAGTCCTGGGTGTTCATTGGAAGGACTAATGTTGAAGTTGAAACTCCAATATTTGGGCCACCTGATGCAAAGAGCTGACTCGTTTGAAAAGACCCTGATGTTGGGAAAGATTGAAGGCAGGAGGAGAAGGGGACGACAGAGGATGAGATGTTTGGGTGGCATCACTGACTCAATGGACATGAGTTTGGGTATGCTCTGGAGTTGATGATGGACAGGGAGGCCTGGCGTGCTGCAATGCATGGGGTCGCAAAGAGTTGGACGTGACTGAGTGACTGAACTGAAGTGAAAAACAAAACAAAACAAAACAACTATAGTAGACACTGAATAATAGTCTAAAATTTCCCTCTTAAAAAATCATCACCTCAGGTGGTTTCACAAGTGACTTCTACCAAAATTTCAGAGTCTATCTTATAGGAATTATTCCAGAATTTAGAGTAAAATGGAATCTTTATCAATTCATTTTGAAGTCACATAGCTCTAATTCCAAACTGAGATAAGGATAAATCTAAAATAATTGAATGAAAAGCCAATTTCTTTATAAACATAGATTTTAAATGACTAAATTCACTATTGGCCAACATAGGTCCCTATATCGTTGCCTTTGTTTACAGCACTGCTATTTCTTTTCAGTACTGCCTCCAATGGCGTTGTACATCATTTACTGTGTTTTTTATTTCCTTGCAGATGTTTCTTATTACATTTATCATCCTTTCTTCTCATGCAGCAGTATTTTCACTTCAATATGTTATCTACTTTTACTTTTGTGCTTCTGTATTAGAAAGCATGTCTTTTGACTCATATTAAAGTTAGAAAGCCGTATCAAATTTTTTATTTCCTTTCCTATTTTATCTCCTAATAGCTAACTCACAAGAGTTATAACTCATCACTTAAAGAACTGGCTCATGAAAAGAATGTAAAATAGTAGTTGGATTTGTTCTAACTTAGTGTTAAATGTCGGAGAAGGCAATGGCACCCCACTCCAATACTCTTGCCTGGAAAATCCCATGGACAGAGGAGCCTGGTAGGCTGCAGTCCATGGGGTCGTGAAGAGTCGGACACGACTGAGCGACTTCCCTTTCACTTTTCACTTTCATGCATTGGAGAAGGAAATGGCAACCCACTCCAGTGTTCTTGCCTGGAGAATCCCAGGGACAGAGGAGCCTGGTGGGCTGCCGTCTATGGGGTCGCAGAGTCGGACATGACTGAAGCGACTTAGCAGCAGCAGCAGCAGCAGTGTTAAATGTAAGAAGGCTTACAGAAACCTGTGTGTCAATAATATTATTAACTATGTGGTAATGATTATTATTACTAAGATTTAACAACAACAACAAAACCCTATGAGTTTTAGATTGCTTATTATGTTTCAATAGCTTTCTTTGATATTCATATTATACAGGAGAAAAGCAGAACTTACAGAAATATCATCCAATTACTCAGTGGCAGAGCCAAAATTTTGATTCATCCTAACTTTTCTAACACCATACATAAACTTTAGTATCAAATACTGGGCTCTAAACTATTACTGGATATTATGAGGCGACTAGTCTCTACATATTATAAAATAATAAACATCAATTCATATTTCTAATGTCACTTAAAATTTATCTATTTTAAAAATTGATGTGTTCTCACTTTTTCCAGAAGTCTCTGACAATTCTGAAAATGAAATCTAAGAGTATAACATTTTCCCTCTTAGGTTAAAAATGTATAGACTTTTGGGACAGTGATTCATGAATAAGAATGCATAATAAAGAAATAAGGATGGTATTTAAAAAAAATAAATATTATGCTACACAAATATTCATTTAAATATTGTATATAAAACCCCAAATGATACATATTAAATGTCTTAAAAAGTGGATTTAATTAAGCAAAATATTGGAATGCAGGCAATGGAATAGTATGAAAATACTATTTTTTAAAGTACTATTTTTGAAAAAGCACTGATAATGTATAAAACAGCAACATGAAAGGGTGTTGATAAAAAACTAAGTTACTCTTCTATTGTTTAAAAATATTTTCACTGAAATTTGCACTTCGAAAGGGTGACATTTATGGTATTCAAATTAATTTTTATTAAACTTTTTCATATTTGGTACAAATTAAAACAAGGGACCGATTGGTTAAAAAATTTCTTTCCCCTAGTTGAACGACAACTATATCTTTCTCTTCTCTTACAAAATTTAAACAGTGTAAACACTATTTCTGATGTATTTTCATGCACAGAACATATCCTATCTGTGAAACAATGAAATACACTAAATATTAAAATTGGCTAAATTTTAATATTAAAATTTAAAATCATTTTAAATCATTTTAAATCATTGCATAAATGACTTTTATTTTTAAATTTCTGCTTGAAAAGCCTTCCAATTTTCCCATGTTGAGTGCTATCTTGATTATTAAATATGGAATACAATGTAAACATTTTTATTCTTTATGTAACTGCTAATCCTTATTTGTAGAATGCTAGCTGAGAGCAGTTCTCAACTATGTTTTTTGTTTGTTTATTTTAAACACAGATTTTTCATGCTTTGCATGAAACGATTCAGCAGTACCTGCTTATTATTTTTAATGCTCTCTTAATTGGCTGGTTGGTTGAGGCTCTGCTAAGCATGGTGAGTGGAGCTGGGCGGTATAGGAGTAGGTGGATATGGGAAGGGCAGAACCTTGAGTTATCACTCATCATTACAGTGGTCTATGACAATGCATCTTCAAAATCACCCTGTAGAGGTGCACTGTTTGACTTTCCCTTAACAATGGGTATGTTAAAACAAGGGAGCACTCAGGTGAATTATTTCTTATTCCTACTTGAAATTAATCAAATATACCTTCCTTCTCATCTTTAAAATGAGGATAAAAAGACATCAACCCAGGACATATATAAGTATATAACATATATTTGACAGCCATCTATAGTTTCCAGGCATATATAATAGAATTCAAAATAAAAATTCTGTAAATCTGAAAAGATATTCTTAAATATCTTTCTATTACAAACTTGGTCAGTCCCTAATGAAGTAAAAGTCTCTCAAACCCCAGGCAGAAATGATTTATATATTTATATATTGAAATGGCTATTTCAATGGTTATTTTTGGCCCAGATTTGCAGTAAGTGTTAGGATTATCTTTCTGGAGGTAAACTTATGACCTAGGTGACCCTATAAAGTCAGGCAATGTTTTCCAGTTTGCCTGAACGAATTCACATTCCCAAACGTTACTAAATCTAGATCTATGAGGAATATTCTTTTTTTAGATGAATATGGGGAGCACCTTGTTTGGCGATTTACAAGATAGACCCTAAAGTCAGAGGAACAGACTGAATGAGACTTTATCTTGTACTGCTTGTGCTCAGATGCTCAGGCATTTCCAACTCTTTGTGACCCCAAAAGCTGTAGCCAATCAGGCTCCTCTGTCCATGGGATTTTCCTGGCAAGAATACTGAAATGGGGTGCCACTTCCTCCTCCAGGGAGAGCTCCAGGACCAGAGATAGAACCAGAGTCTCTTATGTCTCCTGCAGTGACAGGCAGATTCTTATCCAGGGGTGCCACCTGGGAAGACTGCACCCCTTAGATCCAGTTTTTTAATCTTTCTGGGTTTCAGTTTCTTCATTTCTAAAGTAAAAATTCAAAGAAGCTGGATGATCTGGTAATGATGGGGAAATCCTTAGGACAGTAACTGGACAAACTATTTTCAATAAGTTCTTGCTACGTTTATTGTTGCTACTATTACTTTATCAGTATATAAAAGGAGATTATTGCACCATTTTATTTCCCCCAGTAGGTGGTTTTTCCAGTAGTCATGTATGAATGTGAGACGTGGACCATAAAGAAGGCAGAGTGTCAAAGAATTGATGTTTTTGAACTGTGGTGTTGGAGAAGACTCTTGGGAGTGCCTTGAACTGCAAGGAAATCAAATAAGTCAATACTAAATGAAATCAATCCTAAATATTCATTGGAAGGACTGGTGCTGAAGCTGAAGCTCTAAAACTTTGGCCACCTGATGTGAAGAGCCAACTCATTGGAAAAGACCCTGATTTTGGGAAAGATTGAGGGCAAGAGTAGAAGTGGGTGACAGGGGATGAGATGGTTGGATGGCATCATTGACTCAATAGACATGAGTCTGAGCAAACTCAGGGAGGTGGTGAAGGACAGGGAAGCCTGGTGTACTGCAGTTCATGGGGTTGCAAAGAGTCACACATGACCTGGTGAATGATCAACAGCAAGAGTATATGGTCAGTATGAAGTGTGCCATAATGATGATGGCAGTTAAATGGACCCCATCTATAGACACTCTTATTTAATACACCCCATGAAATATGTCCACATGTTTGACTCTCTTCTACAAATTAACTCGTTTATGTATATATCTTTAAAAGTTCCAGCAATTAGTGTGTGGTAGTGGCTGGTCCTCAAATTATATTTTAAGAAGGCTTTATTGTGTCTCAACTTCATCTGCAGAATCATTTAAAATTCACAAAGCCTTGCATTATCACACATCAAATGTCACAGTCTGGCAGTTAATCTTACTGAAAGGTTAGGTATGTGTAGCACCTGCAAAGGTTTCTGAACTGAAGATTCCCAGGATTTGATGCTAAAATGGTGATGAAGGTAAAATGAAATTGAGGATTGGAAAGGCAGCTGTGTATTAACTAACTTTTGGATATCTCAATGTCTTAAAAGTTCCCGCATGTTTTTCATTGCTTATTGATGACAACAACAACTTACACAACAAATATCAATCTTCTTTTTGTGAAAACAAATTAGTCCTTAGGTTTGCTTCTCTCTGTGTAATAGTAAAATAAAGAAGTAAAAAAAATGTGATGTGCTGGTTAATAGCATGTTTGGTTTTTATTCATCCATTAAACAGAGAACATTTTTTAGTATGTCAAATTCTGCAAATTCTCAATTAGGTATGTGTAAATTATCTTCAGTGTGCAGATTTAAATATTGGTCTATTCTCACTAAGCAGAATGTCTGTGATCATTTTTTGCAAGGATGTGTGCTCTGAGAATGTAATGTTTAATATTTAACTCAATCCAAATATAATTATAAAGGACAAACTTCTGGGGAAAAGGAAAGAAAAATGCAGCCACATTTGGATTACAGTTTTGATTACTTCATAGACACAAATGTCTAGAAGGACAAGGCAGGTAATGCAGTTGAGTGTCATGGGTCAGTTCAGGTGTGTGTGTATCATTCAGTGGGGCTGGCAGCCCCCTCTGCTACTTCAGTTCCTGGCCAAATTGTGGGAATCTTGGGTCTATATTACTAGTGCTTCGTGAAGTGACTCATTGTTTAAAAACATACAATGAAAGCCAAACAAAAGCTATCTGCAGACTGAATGTTGCCCAGAGGCCATTCATTTATTACTTCTGGCAGAGAATGTGAGGGCTAACCACAGGGCAGATGCTTGATGTTAGTGAAAAATATACTCAGAGTCTGTACAAAACTATTGTTTCGTGAATACTACCATAACACAGAGTTCTTTGGGGAGCTATTTGCCATAAAAATTATTTTATTACTTTGTACTAATGCTGCTTGTCTTTTTATGTGATAGTAAGTGGTCACTAATAAATTATGTATAGCAGATACTCAGAAATAGGAGGACTGACTCATCACTTGTCAAGAGACCCAACATTGAAAGAGAGAAGTATAGACAGGAATCTCAAGGTGTTTATGAACAAGTAACAAGTTTATTTCGTGGGGAGTGTTTTTCCTTCCAAAGCAATGCTCCTCTCAGCCTGAACAGACCCATGAGTATAAAGCCCTCTGTAGCAATTTTCCTGGGCCATTTGAGTAGAGAGTTTGCCTAACATTTAGGTATTGGTAGACTTTGTAAAGCCTTCCCAGATGGTGCTAGAGGTGAATAACCTGCCTGCCAATGACAATGAAGGAGATGTAAGAGATGCAGGTTTGATCCCTGCGTATGGAAGATCCCCTGGGGAAGGAAGTGGCAACCCATTCAAGTATTCTTAGCTAGAAAATCCCGAGGACAGAGGAGCCTGGTGAGCTACAGTCCATAGCATTGCAAAGAGTGAGTTGAAGCAACTTAGTTCGCCCACAGATACTTTGTAAGAACAGTATATTGTTGTTGTTGTTTAGTCACTCAGTCATGTCTGACTCTTTGTGAACCATGGACTGCAGCATGCTACACTTTCCTGTCCTTCACCATCTCACAGAGCTTGCTCAAACGCATGTCCATTGAGTCAGTAATACCATCTAACCATCTCATCCTCTATTGTCATCCCCCTCTCCTCCTGCCTTCAATTTTTCCCAGCATCAAGGTCTTTTCCAATGAGTCAGTTATTCACATCAGGTGGTCAAAGTATTGGAGCTTCAGTTTCAGCGTCGGTCCTTCTAATGGATATTCAGGACTGATTTCCTTTAGGATTGACCTGTTTGACCTCCTTGCAGTCCAAGGGACTCCCAAGAGTCTTCTCCAACACCACAGCTCAAAAGCATCAATTCTTCAGCGTTCAGCCTTCTTTACAGTCCAACTCTCCCATCCATACATGACTACTGGAAAAACCATAGCTTTGACTAGATGGAAATTTATCAGCAATATATTGTCTCTGCCTTTTAATGTGCTGTCTAGATTTGTTATACTTTTCCTTCCAAGGAGCAAGTGTCTTTTAATTTCATGGCTGCTGTCACCATCTGCAATGATTTTGGAGGCCCCCAAAATAGTGTCTCTCTGTTTCCAATGTTTCCCCCTCTGTTCACCTTGAAGTGATGGGACCAGACGCCATGATCTTTGTTTTCTGAATGTTGAGTTTTAAGCCAGCTTTTCACTCTCCTCTTTCACTTTCATCAAGAGGCTCTTCAGTTTCTCCTCACTTTCTGCCATAAGGGTGGTGTCATTTGCATTCTGAGGTTATTGATATCTCTTGTGGAAACATTGGTTCCAGCTCAAGCTTCCTGTAGCCCAGAATTTTTCATGATGTTCTCTTCATATAAGTTAAATAATCAGGGTGACAACATACAGCCTTGATGTACTCCTTTCCTAATTTGGAACCAGTCAATTCTTCCATGTCCAGTTCTAACTGTTGCTTCTTCACCTGCATACATGTTTCTCAGAAGGCAAATAAAGTGGTATTCCCATTTCTTTAAGAATTTTCCATAATTTGTGTGGTAACTGTGTGGAATCCATTAAAATTATGATACATGGATTTTTGTAGTAAGCTCAGGTTCTGCTGTCTTTGCTGACCCCAGCTGTGAAGTTGGTTACTTCCTCTCCAGCAACAGGATGGTGGTTTCCATTAGGTTTTTCCAAATCCAAAGAGAGTCTACAGCATCCTCATCTTCTTCCTTCTTCTCTTAGTTTGTCTAGCAAGAAATTTCTCTTGTATCTGGTTTTCAGTGTAGTGGTTATGTATAATCTTTGTGTTCTGCTATATCAGAGTTTTCTGATTTGGGCAGAAAGTGCAGGAGGCTGAAGGAGAGAGAGTATATAAGTGCTGAGGGAGCCATGGAGTTGTGCCACTCAGATTTCTTTGGAAAGAACATGCTGTGGGGAGTTCAGCTGACTGAGAGCTTCAAGCTGCCACTCTAGAGAAGGTGGAAGGCTCTTTTAACAAGGGTTGCTGCCAGGCAATGACTAAGGACCTTGGGGTTCTAGTAGTGGCCAGATTCCTGTTCAGTGAAGGATTCTTTTAACAGACAACTTGCTTGAATTCTCCATATTGTTCTGGTAGAAAATTTTTCAGACATGAGCTGTAGACTGAGGCTCTTCTACTCAATCCTTCTTTCACTTTCTCCTTTCACAGAATTCAGACCTGCCTTGTGGTCTTAAGATTTTGCCTTCTTCTATGCTTTTTCCCTTTCTCCATGATAGGCTTTCTTCCAATAAATCTCTTCAATGAGGCATCTGCTTCTTTCAAGACATGTGTAACCGATAAATATTATAATCTATGTGTAAGGATGTGTGTATGTACATGCAAATGTTAGTGTGTCCTTTCTGTTACAACGTATGTTTCTATAATGCAAACTAAATCACAGACATTGGGCATATAGTATAAAAATACCTGTTTCAAGTGCTGAAATTACATTATTTTGTACTTGATTTGGGGCTTCCCAGTTGGCTCAGTGGTAAAGAATCTGCATGCCACTGCACGAGATGCAGGGACATAGGTTCGATCCCTGGGTAAGGAAGATACCATGGACAAGGAAATGGCAACCAACTCCAGTATCCTTGCCTGAAAAATTCCACGGACAAAACAGCCTGGTGGACTACAGTCTATGGGGTCACAGAGTCAGAAACGACTGAACAACTAAGCACACACATGTGCATGTACTTGATTTTCCCAGCATGTTATTATTCTGAAGCCATCTGGGACATGCTTTCCCAGAATTAAAAGAGAAACCTTCAGGAAGTGGGAAACACTACATAAGTGCTTTCTATTAGTGCAAATATCACAGGTTTAATGGCTTCAAAACCACTAAAGTTTTCACAATGTGTCTGCCAAAACTGCAAATGCAAATGAATCTGAAAATATATTTCCTGTGTGTTTAGGAAAAAACTGAGGCAAAGTCCACATTGTGAATAAAACTTTTAATTTTTATAAAATTGATCTCAATTGGGAGTATTTCTCTCTAAGTAAGTTTATCTTGGGGGCAGAACCGTACACCTTGGAAGACATTGAGAGTTGAGATTTAACTCCGTTAATAGTCATATTAAGATTATTGTTTCTATTAGTCCTCTGGCTACAAAGTTACATGTTTTTAGTCCTCTGTCTTACATTATTTAAAAAAAAATGCTGCTATTTTAGTGTGTGATTTTGTAGAGCACAAGTTTTTTCTCATTATAGAAGACATTCTGCTGCTGCTTCTGCTAAGTTGCTTCAGTCGTGTCCGACTCTGTGCGACCCCATAGATGGCAGCCCACTAGGCTCCTCTGTCCCTGGGATTCTCCAGGCAAGAATACTGGAGTGAGTTGCCATTTCCTTCTCCAATGCATGAAAGTGAAAAGTTAAAGTGAAGTCCCTCTTAGTGACCCCAGGGACTGGAGCCCACCAGGCTCCTCCGTCCTTGGGATTTTCCAGGCAAGAGCACTGGAGTGGGGTGCTGCTGCCTTCTCCAAGAAGACATTCTAGTGTATATCAATAGCAATATATATAATGTTCTTTCCTTTCAGAGAGCCAGGGTTTGGCAAATTAATCTTTATTTTACAAAGATTGTCCTCAAAATAAGCCTGGCCTATTTTGGAACTCAGAATTGAAACACTGATCATTCTCTTTCCTTTGTGTTCTAACCATCCTCTGTTTCCACTCAGGCAATGGATACTCCAGAATGGATTCCGAGAAGACCCACGTTAAAAATGCAAAGAAGAAACAAATAAATATGTTTGAAGATATGTCTTTATGTAGGCTTGTTGCCTAATCACCTAAGTGACTCATTTTGTACTTACCTACTCTGAAGCACCCAGGATTCAAATTCATGTACCAGAAGAAGAACATTCACAGGTTGTGGACCTTCGGGATCACTTGGTAAGTGGGGAGAAAAAAAAAAAAAATGAGCACCAATAGTTTGCTGTTTTAAGCACATAACAGAGGGAGAGAAATAACTTAGAAAGCTAAGAATGTATTTTATCAAATGTTCCCCACTACTATTTGCACAGACAAAATGTATTCTTCTTCTTTAGCCACTTAAATGATGACCTTTCACTAGGAAATTTTCATTCTGGTAACCTAAAAGAAATACCAAGGCATAAATATATTTTCAGACTTGCGGAAAAAAAAAATAAATCTCATATA
This sequence comes from Bison bison bison, assembly GCF_000754665.1. Taxonomy (NCBI): domain Eukaryota; kingdom Metazoa; phylum Chordata; class Mammalia; order Artiodactyla; family Bovidae; genus Bison; species Bison bison. The sequence continues at coordinate 7,819,324 of NW_011495035.1, read as the reverse complement.
TAGAATGTTTTGTCCTCAAATAAATTGAATGTGTTCTCTAGGAGGGAAGTTTGAGATGCAACTTCATAAAAATAATATCTAAGATTTAAGAGTAGCTTTTCCCCTACTCCAGTGATGACAAGAGAAGTAAGGGGCATGTTTCATGATGAGTGATTTGGAGAGAATATAAGGAAGCCTTTCTTGATAAGGCAGTCCTAAATCACTGCAATACTAAGAAGGATTGCCAAGAAATAATGTTCACCATTATAGGCTTTAGAGCAATGTGTCTTAAATAAACAAAGAAGGCCATGGGTCATATGGCCCATAATAAATCTTATCTATTTTATCTAACTTATCTTTAGGTAAATTTCTTAAAATTTCTGCTGTCTCATTCTTTTCATGAAATAGTTGATGAGTGATTTTATATTTTTCTGTTCATATGATTAAGAGAACAGAAAAATAAAGATGAAATTTATCTCCAACAATTAGTCTGTAACACTGCTTCTCAAACAACAGTAGATAGTAGAATGACTTTAAATAAAATGTATTATGATGAGGCCTTACTCAGTACTTACAGAATCAGATTTCCTGGGTGTGGAGTATACACCTTGACTTGTTTTAAAAGTTTAAAATGATCTACATTTTCTTAAGATTGGCTTGAAATGCCAATCAAGAACAAAACATAATTTTCTTATGGAAAGCTAAACAGGACCATACCAAGAAAATTCAAGTCTATCTGGAATTTTTAAGCTGTATGGTGATCATCTAAAATCCTTAGTGGAGGAGATAGGGGCTGAATCAAACAAAGCAAAATTAAAAATCACCTTGGTCTTAAAAAAAAAAAAAAAAAAAAAAAACCTTTAGAACAGAAATGTCAAGAACAGATATTTTAGAAAGAAATATGTTTTTAACCCTAAGAATTTTTTATTCAATTGAAAGGAGGCTTCAGCAGAAGTGGTCAAATGTCTTTATGAAATATGTGAAATTAACTGTTACGTCACAAAATACCTTGTGATTGAATAAACTGAGGGTCTCCAGTGCATTAACAAGAAATTACAAGATCATTTGGAAGATGCAGTGGGGTTACTAAAGTGAAGTCTCAGGATATAAGCATTGCCAATACTCACCAAAATATGAATCCTTTCTTTACCCCTAAATTGTTAAGTTACCATGGACAATAAAAGGAGGCTCAGGGATAACAAATATTCAAATAGGCACTGATCATTTTTCTATTTTGTGCATAAGTTACAAGTGAAGGACTGATGCTGAAGCTAAAACTCCAATACTTTGGCCACCTGATGTGAAGAACTGACTTACTGGAAAAGACCCTGATGCTGGGAAAGATTGAAGGCAAGAGGAGAAGGGAACAACAGAGGATGAGATGATTAGATGGCATCACCAAATCTATGGACATGAGTTTGAGCAAGTCCCGGGAGTTGGTGAAGGACAGGGAAGCCTGGCGTGCTGCCATCCATGGGGTCACAGAGTTGGACACAACTGAACGACTGAACTGAACAAGTGAAATCATTCCCAACACATAATATACTAAAAACATTGCCCTATTTTCTATTTCACTTTCAGGAAAGTTATTCCTGCATTTAATAGCCATAAAGAATGTAAAAACCTAAAATATAAGATTAAAAAAAATCATGAGTTCTACTATAGTTTTAACACATACAGATTTTATACGTGATTATAATTACAAAAGGAAAGTTTCTGCATTGTCTCTGGTTCTGGTTATTAGAAGTAATACCCTCCAGCCTGAGCTTGGCTGTCTATACCATTGCTACACTGAACTTCAAAAGACATTTGTAAGATGGACAGTTGCCAGTAAGTAGCTTGCTTCTATCCTACTTTAATATTAGCTTAACAACTGGAAGGATCTGGCTCTTTAAATATTAAACACATGTTCAATTATTAAAGAGCTAACAATCTTTTTCTTATTGCTAAACCTGTATGGAAAGAACACTGAAACTAATATGCAGTCTGTTACCAGTTTCACAAACTGCGATACCCCATATGCCAAACTGTTCTGTGCTGTCTTGGTCATCAAAACAGAGCTCAGCAATATCAAAATCTGATGAAGATGCGATTAAAAGTACTTATCAAAGTTTCCAGTGGGCACAACAGATTATTTCCAAGAGGTAAGTGTATATTATTGCTCAAAGCAAAAATGACTACAGATTATTATTTTGCCATTGATCTAACAGGAAAGAATTGCCAGCTAATGAACCTCACTCAGGAAAGAGATTAATTAAAGGAATAAAAGAATCCTCCTACTCTCACCATGTTTCAAACATGAACAAGTCTAACAATAGGAATTAAGATTTATTAAAATGTGATAGTAAGTAAGAAAGAGAAAATGCAATAAAAACTGAATTTCTGGATAAATAACAGGCTTCCATAAATAGTGCATCAAACAAGTAGCTAATGAAGGTCAATAGTTTATCAACTTTGGACATGTTATAATGGACTTTGAATATCTTAATACTTAATGAGTCTTCAAATTAACTTAATAATATAGACAACTTCATCATGTTTGCTGGTTAGAATAATTCTAGCTGTCCCCAATTCTCCTGAACAAATTATTTTGATCAGGGCATTTTACCTGCTTGGTTTATTATATTCTTATAGAACACTGGAAGAAGAAATATAAGGAAAACTTAGTAGAAATAGATTTATAAATAAAATTTTGTATTATTTGTAGCCCAGTGTCTAGCACTTTGGGCTTCCCAGGTGGCTCAGTGGGTAAAGAATCTGCCTGCAATGCAGGAGACGGGGGTTCGATCCCTGAATCAGGAAGATCCCCTGGAGGATGAAATAGCAACTCACTCCAATATTCTTGCCTAAGAATCCATGGGCAGAGGAGCCTGGCAGGCTACATCCCATAGGGTTGCAAAGAGTTGGACATTAGGCTGAGGCATGACATGCAAAAGATGTCAGAAATGACATCCAACTCTTAAAAGACTGTACTCTTAAGGGGGAGTACTCATGTAATGGTGTCTAATGATACTGGCTTCTGTACTTCTGCTACCATTATTAGGTTGTGTGTGTGTGTACTCAGTCTTTTTTCCTCTTTTCGACCTCATGGGCTGTAGCCCACCAGGCTCCTCTGTCCATGGAATTTCCCGGGCAGGAATACTGGAGTGGGTTGCCATTTCCTACTCCAGGGGATCTTCCTAACTCAGGAGTTGAACCTGCATCTCTTGCACCTCCTTCACTGGTAGGCAGATGTTTTACCACTTGTACCATATATGACTCCAAGCAAGTCATGTCACCTCATCCAGAAAATGAGGTACTGGATGAAATACTCTCCCTTTCTCCTTTTCACATTATAATTTTACAATCTATAAGCTTATAAAGGGAAATGTAGCTGAGATAATGCATGAACCTAGAAAAGAATAAATTACTGACATTCAGCTTTGGGATTTTTACTTTCATATTTATATTCTTCATGGGTTGGTGTTGAAACTAATTTCATTCCCAGGTCACATCACATGATGGTAAAGTCAGATGACTCAGATTCATGATGGGAAGAAGGGTCATCTAGCCTATGAATAATTCACAAGGTAGATAATACATGAGTTAGAAATAGCATTTTATGTTTAAATAAACATGAATTTCCATATGCTTAGTGGAGACTAAGACATAATCCATCAAGCAAATGTTTATTAAGTGCTTACTTTGTGCCAAGCAATTGTGTTTGAAACTGCGAGACCCAATGCAGGAATTATAATTTATATTCTCTACCTTAAGTAAACATACAAGTTAGTTGAGAGCACTCCAAATGTCAAAACACCATTCTTTTAAAATGTAAATTATAGTTAATTAAATAGTAATTAAATTGTTTTTAGATACTAAGTTTAAGTTCTTAATGAATGTATAAAATAAAATATAAAAGAGAAAATAGAAATCTTTCCATCTCTATCCAAAAGAGGATACGTGTGATACAGTGAAAAATTGAGCAATTAACTGAAAATCCAAGGAAACTTGAGAAATGATCAGAGATGTTCATATATTAGGATTACAGATCTCTTATAGGTCATGGAAAGAAAGTACCTGATTCAATTTAAAACTTGCCTGTTAAAATAATTTCCTTCTATGACAGTGATGTGAATCTGTTCCAAATAACGAGACACAATATACCTTATACCAAAATGGAAATATAAATGTCTAAAATGAATGCAAATTATATGATATAAATTCTCAGATATTAATTAGTGACTTGCTTACCTTCACAATGTACCCCCTTCATTTCTTTAGTTAATATGTGATGAATTTCTATTTGATCACTGCATTGGTTAGAATAAAGTAATGTTTGCTATGGCAACAAAACATGAAACCTAAAATGACAGAAGTCAATTACTTGCTACACATCTGAGACCCAGCCTAAAGAAATAACCTCAGTCTGGACACAGCGTTACATGTCATGACAAAAGAGAAAGAACTGATCCACATGTTGGTTCTGAAACATTCATTGGTCAAATCAAATGACATGCTCAAATTTGTAGCCAATAGGGCAGGAATTGGAAGCAAATATTTGTAAATAGTAATAATTTCTACCATGACCTTCCACTGATTTCCTCTTACAGAGTCATTTTTTAATTTAAAAAAATTTTCATGAAAGTGCTGATGGCTCAGAGATAAAGAAACTGCCTGCAATGCAGAAGACTCAGGAGACATGGGTTTGCCCTGGGTCAGAAAGATCCCCCAGAGGAGGAAATGGCAACCCAATCCAGTATTGTTGCCTGAAAAATCCCAAGGACAGAGGAGCCTAGTGGGCTACATTTCAAAGAGTCGCAGAGACGGACACGACAGAGCATGCATGAGCACAAAGCAGTACATGCATGTACTTTAAAAAATTATTTTGAAAGATTTTTAATATTAAAAAACAAAACTAAACAAAAACAGTGTTCCCTTCCCAATCTTACCTTTTCCTCATAGCTAAAAATAGAAAATGAGGACAGTGATTTTAAAGATCAACTTTTCCAACTATGTTGCTGGTTAAGGTAAGCCAGTGTTGGGAGTAAAATCCAACTTTATATTTTAAAAAAGAATACCCACAATTCCATGGGATCACCAGACCTATGCATTAATGCTCAGATGCTATGTGGACAGAGCACCTGCATTGACTATGTAAAGGGAGTCTTTTTCTTTGTTTAGCTGACACTTGCATTTAAATGGAAAATTCAGGGCTAAGGTTCCATCTATTCATGTTCTGTCACCTTTTGATTCATCTCTTGTAAAAGTCAATATGTCACTATTCTCTGTATGTCAGTAGAGACTGATTGGACTGCTGACGTTAAAGACAGGTCAGAAAGTCATTGCAAAAAAAGGTGACAACCTTTACTGAAACAGAATGATGCTAAATGCCAAAGAACAAAAGATTTAGATGCAATTTAAAGACTGACATGCAAAATGTTTAAACTGTGTTGCTGGAATATTAGGTTCCAAATCATGTAAAACTGACCTAAACTCATCCTACAGCCCTGCAGAGTCGCTTTGAAATACCACCTCCATCCTGGGTTCACCTAGAATGGAAATGGAAGGAGAGATAGCCAGGTATCATTTTCTGGAAGTAGTACCTATCTGCATTAAGGTAGGTGCGAAATCTCAACACCAAAGGGACAAAACAATTCCAAGTTTAAATTCTGCTTTTTTTCATCAGGTTTCAAGTGAAAAATGCTTATATCTCTGGAGGTGTGAAGTCTATTTTCTTTTTGTTAATACTATATCCATCAGTGCTTGCGTGCTTAGTAGCTTTAGTTGTGTCTGACTATATATAGCGCATCAGGCTCCTCTGTCCATGGGGTTTTCCAGACAAGAACACTGGAGTGGGATGCCATGCCCTTCCCCAGGGGATCTTCCCAACCCAGGATCGAACCTGTGTGTCTTATGTCTTCTGCATTGGCAGGCGGGTTTTTTTAACCACTAGCAACACCTGGAAAGCCCATCAGAGATTCACATAAAGAACACATATTATTCCTAAAGTAAGTAAAATTATTCTGAAGAATTTTTGACACTTTCAGGAAGCCTTCAGCAATTCATTAAACTCTATTTTTATTCCTGGAAAGTATACTCATTTTAGATTATTCTTGAACCTCCACTCCTTCTGCCCGTGTGTCCTATGTTGAGTAGATAGATTCGGGAATCAATTCTGAAGAGAAGAGAAGTCGCTCAGTTGTGTCCGACTCTTTGTGACCCCATGGACTGTATAGCTCACCAGGCTCCTCGGTCCATGGGATTTTCCAGGCATGAATACTGGATTGGGTTGCCATTTCCTTCTCCAGGGGATCTTCCCGACCCAGGGATCGAACCTGGGTCTCCTGCATTGTAGGCAGATGCTTTACTGTCCAAGCTACCAGGGAAGCCAATCAATTCTGAAGGGAAAGTGAATTAAGGTTGAAGTATGATGTTAGAGGTGAGCTGGGGTTATGTCAAGACCAGAGAAGACCAGCCAGAAAAGGTCAGGGAGATATATTACTTACATTAATTTAAAAATTGAAATCTGTATCTTGTTTAACAAATCAAATGATTGCCTTTCTTCTTTACATGATTTATTACATTTTAGCCAATGATTTAGATTTCTTCCTACATGTCCCACATTGTGCTTGGTGCTGAGAGAACAACAAAGAACCAGACCTTTTGACTTCAAAAAGTTTGCTGTCATACAGGAAGTCAAGCAATCCTGAATATGTCACATACTGTCATATAGGAAGTCAAACAGTCCTTATCAATAAAAGCCTGTTATCAACAAACAGGATGTTTTCACCATTGCATTATAAGATACAAATAGGCACAGAATGCCTTGAAAGCACTTAGCTGAACCCCATAGTTCATATTCAGCTTCTCTGGTGGCTCAGACAGTAAAGAAACTGCTTGTAATACAGGAGATGTGGGTTTGATCCCAGGGTTTGGAAGATTCCCTGGAGGAAGGCATGGCAACCCACTGCAGTATTCTTGCCTGGAGAATCCTCATGGACAGAGGAACCTGGTGGGCTACAGTCCCAAAGCATTGGACATGATTGAGCAATTAAGTACAGCAAAGAAGGCAACATCTGAGCTGGGTCTTCCAGGATGTATAGTGATTACTATGTAGGAATACATGAAGAGCATTTTGAGCAGAACTAGGATGAGCAAAGCTACAGAGGCATGAATATATATGACTCACTCAGTTCCTCCAAGTGGTTCAGCGTTATGTTTAGAAAACAGCTGAACAGTGAATAGATATGAGGCCACAAAACAGCAATGTTTTATGTTCTAACATTCTATAATGATGGAAATGTTCTATATTTGTATTGTCTGATGTAAATACAAAACCAGTAGCCACATGTGGTTTTTGAGCACTTGAAACATGTTTAGTGAACTGAAGAAATGAATTTTTAATTTTATTTGATTTTAATTAATTTAAATTATTATGTGTGCTAGTGGCTACCATTTAGTGTAGCAAAATTATAGCAGTGCATGCTATCCATGTACAGCAGGCTAAGGCCCTTGGATATTATTCTGACAACATATGAAAGCCTTTGATGGTTTTAAAACAGGGAAGTAACATGGCACAGTTTACGTTTTAAACGGATTACATTGTCAACTGCATAGAAGATGGGTTTAAAGGGCTAGGGCATGAGTCAGAGAGACTAATTAATGGCAACCTACTCCAGTACTCTTGCCTGGAAAATCCCATGGACGGAGGAGCATGGTAGGCTACAGTCCATGGGGTTGCAAAGAGTCGGACACGACTAAGTGACTTCACTTTCACTTTCACTTGTTGTTGCTATCCAAAGAGAGAACGAGTAGTTGGGATAAATGGGTTGATTTGAAAAATATTTAAGAAATAAAGGGCTTGATGAGAGTGAGAAATGACACGAAGGTTCTGGGTTGGGTGACCACATGTATGCTAGTGTTTGTGATATAAAGAACACCAAGATGAGAGTTGTACAATGAGACAAACATGTTTATAACACCCTACTTGTTGTGAAGAGTATACAGCCTGGATAACCACTGATCTCCACAAATAAGACTGTTGAGTTCAGTTCAGTTGCTCAGTCATGTCTGACTCTTTGTGACCCCACGGACTGCAGCTCGCCAGGCTTTCCTGTCCATCACCAACTCCCGGAGTTTATCCAAACTCATGTCCATTGAGTTGGTGATGCCATCCAACAATCTCATCCTCTGTCATCACCGTCTCCTCCTGCTCAATCTTTCCCCTCATCAGGGGCTTTTGCAATGAGTCAGTTCTTTGCATCAGGTGGCTGAAATATTGTAGTTTCAGTTTCAGCATTAGTCCTTCCAATGAATATTCAGGACTGATCTCCTTTAGGATGAACTGGTTTGATCTCCTTGCAGACCAAGGGACTCTCAAGAGTCTTCACCAACACCACAGTTCAAAAGCATCAGTTCTTCAGCACTCAGCTTTCTTTATCATCCAACTCTCACATCCATACTTGACTACTGGAAAAACCATAGCCTTGACTAGACAGACCTTTGTTGGCAAAGTAATGTCTCTGCTTTTTAACATGCTGTCTAGTTTGGTCATAGCTTTTCTTTCAAGGAGCAAGCATCTTTTCATTTCATGGCTGCAGTCACCATACGTGGTGATTTTGGATCCCCCCAAAATAAAGTCTCTCACTGTTTCCGTTGTTTCCCCCTCTTCCGTGAAGTGATGGGACCAGATGCCATGATGTTTGTTTTTTGAATGTTGAGCTTTAAGCCAAATTTTTCACTCTTCTCTTTTGCTTTCATCAAGAGGTTCTTATCAATAAGAGCCTGTTATCAATCAAGAAATCATGGTGCACTACATCTGCTCATACATCCTGACCTGCATCTCTGTCTTCCTTTAAAAAAATATTATTTTATAAAGGGTGCTTTTCCCCCCTTGATTCCATGGAGAATGTTCTGAAAATACAGTTAGCTCAAATAGAAGTAGGCTTGAGGGTGATTTCTAATGACATTTTTTGTGTGTCTGGATCCAGTGTTGCCTAAAATCAGATGCTTCTAGAATCTTTACTTATATGACTCAATCATTTGGTTTTTTGGATAGATAGTCTGAGTTGGTTTTGTGATGCTTGCAAATGAAATAACCCTAAATTCTGAACCAGAATTGATTGGCAGTGACTGTTTTGCTGTCACCCCTGCCATTGATGTAGGTAACACCAAAAGGTATTTCCTGCTATTTTCCCCATTTATGCTTGGTGTAGAGAATTTCGGAAGCAAGTAGAGATGCCATTATTGTTGATCAGGATTAGATGCCCATGGAGAAACTTTTGAATATGTCTAATTCACCAAGAATTACTCAGCAATCAAGACATTGCAATTGGCAGCAAGTAATTCTCCATTGTAGTGAAATTCAAGTTTTCTGTCCTTCTAAAGTGGACGGTGACTAAAATGAAATCTCTTATTCCTTCCTCTCTTATATTTTTCAAAGGGCTCATTTTGTCATAGGGGGACTTTTTCAAACACAAAGGTTAGACCTGAACAAACAAGTTTTTTTCAAACAGTAATATTGATATCATGTTAATGTGAAAAGGGTTCTACTCAAGCTTTCAAAAATTTTAACAATTTTTAAAAAGTTATTAAGTGGGTGAATACACATTTGACATACGGTTAATACTCAAAACGTGTCACTGTGTTATCACTCATCAGTGTGTTTAGAGAGTAGGGTCTGGAGCCCTGTTGTCTACATTCACATTTTAGGTCCACCTCATGCTCTGTGATCTTGGGCAGGTTTACTTAACCATTCTGTGTTGTATGTTACATAAATTGTTTGAATAGTGCCTGACTTTCCTGGTGACTCAGGGTAAAGAATCCACCTGCAATGCAGGAGACCCTGGATAGGAAGATCCCATGGAGGAAGGTCATGGCAGCCTACTCCAATATTCTTGCTTGGAGAGTTCCATGGACAGTCTGTGGGATCACAAAGAGTCAGACACAACTGAGCAACTAGTACACGTGACAGAAAATTCTCAAGAAATTCTAGTTCTTATACTAGATATATTATAGAGGCTTCCCAACTACATGTATGTTTTTATCACTATGCAAGTTAGAAGCACATCAATATTTTTATTGGACTACTTTGGGAGATAACAAGTATGGGGCAAATGAATCCAGTCCAAATGATGAAACAAGGTGTCTATTAAGTTAAAAAATAAGGAAAAAAAGATTCCTGCCTTAAAGCAAAAGAAACTGAAAGGATAAAATCACACCATTCATGCAGTAATGAATTTTAAAATTTGTTCTATGAGTTGTAACTATAATATGACTAATGGAATTGAAAGCAAGAGAAGATTCTAGTATACCCGTAGGTAACAGGTGGAGAAAAAAAAGACCTTGCTCCTTCAGTCAGCTGCTCACAGCTAGACTAGTTTTCTTTTTCTTTTTGTCCAGAACCATTATTATCTGATGATCTATGTGATGATTGCTGGCTGGCGATCTCAGTGAAATGTGCTTGCTGGCTTACTCCTGGATTTAATTGATTGATGTTTCTGTTATAGAAATCTCGGCTGCACTCCATTCTAAGTGATGTACTGCTGGCAGTGTTTATACAAAGGCCAACGAGTGAATGGCCCACAAAGATAGCCTTTTAGTCCAGACATTGCTCCATTCTTCCTGGGCAGGGAATAGGCTAGCAGGTGAAGAAACAAAAAACACATCTGGTGGCTGCAGCTGCCTTTGATGTTTATTTAGTGGTTGGCAGATTTCAAATACAATCACTGATTCAAATACTTGCTGGAGTCTCCTCTCTTGTCATTATTTGGCAGGTCCCAGCAGTATTACCCCAATATCTCTTATTCACAGTTATATACGGAAAAATGTCTATTTACTGCATCATATGAAAGTATTTTTTAAATAATGCTGTACCTAATGGGACATAGGATGTAGACTCGAAACTCAGCTCTTCTGGTTTGTCTGAATGCACTGTGCAAGTTTTTTCACCTCCCTGAGCCTTCGCTAGCTCATTTGTAAATAAATTAGAATTACAATACCTACTTCATAGAGTGATTGCAGAATTAAATTAGATAATGTATGCAGGTGACTGGCACATAGTACAGCTTAATAGATGGAAGGTAATAATAATTATTATTATTATAGTAAATCATTCACACAGTTTTTATTAAAATTATTAAGTATTTCAGTGTGGCAGGGATTTTATTATATCTATTTCTTAACAACATGGCTCAGAATTTGCCATTTTCCTTGCCCTGTTACAGACAGAGAAATAGTGGTGTAAGAATTAATTTTTAAAAAGCCATCTTGTTCATTTTTCCCAATGTTTTATTATGAAAAATTTCAAATTTTAGTGAAGTTGAATTTCACAGTGAACATCATGTAACCACAACCCACCCATGTGTCTTGTAGTTTTTAAGTGTTTTAACATGTACCTGGAATTGGAAGTTTGATTCTAGTTCAAAAAAAGTTAAGCCTTACAACTTAGAAAAGTCAATAGCAAATTGCCTGGCTCTACTCCATGCTAAAGAGTACTGAGGCAGAAGCATGGATGTCTATGTTTTTAAATGTGGGGGGCTTTTTCTGTTAAACCATCCAGAACCCTGAGACCACCATTGGAAACAGAACTTCCAGATGTGTGGGTGCAGGGAAGAATAAGGATTACCTGTACACATGTTAGAATAGTCAGCAGTTATTTATCTCTGGGTAAAATAACATGTAACTGAACACTAGAGGGCAAATCGCAATCAGTTTGAAGAGAGACAGCAGTCAGCCTACTTTTTTGGAGGCAACTCTTTCTAAGTGTTCTCAGTTTCTGGTTACTCAGGTTCTGATTACTGCCATTACTCACTTCCTAGTGGACATGCTGCTTAACTTTTTAAATTCTGACCTAGTCCTAAGTAACCTCTGTTCCTTTCTGTTTTCTGAGACTGGCTGACGTTTTAATCTATCATATTTGTATCTATAGTTCTATCTATGCATATGCTTTTCTATATCTATTTTATCTGTCTAGACATAGACACACACAAATGTTGTTCTCATTTGTGTGTCAATTAAATACTAAGGGAATAGTATTAAATACTATCTATTTTATCTGTCTAGACATAGACACACACAAATGTTGCTGTCATTTGTGTCTCAATTAAATACTAAGGGGAAAAAATGAAGGAAGCAAAGAGCTTGTATGTAACAAAGCAATTGCATTAATAAATGTGAACGCTGCTCTTTTAATGGTTATCAGACACCCAGATAAATCTCAGACAATTCCACACTAATTTTCCTGAAATAATCAGTCTCCCAGATAAAGAAGCCTAGAATGTTTTGCTGACACCTGTAAACCTGTCAGGTTTACCTCCTTCATTTCTTTCCTGTTTGCAGTAAGTGATATCCACTTCTTTCCTACCAATGATAACCAAGAATGTTTAAAGGAGTATCACTGTAGAAGATATCACTCACAGATTTTCTTCAGTTTGTTATATGGACAAAAATTTAACAATTTCTAACATTGGCAAAAGCAAGTACAATGAAAAGTTATATTTCACCATTTATGTAATTGATTTCATATCCTTTTGGCAATTTCTATGACATTTTTCTGGGCCTGAAAATGTTTCTCTTGCAAGTTGCTGGTGAGCATCACACCAGACCCCATGCATTCACCTTTGCTAACACCTTCAAAAGACCACATTTTAGATCAATCATACATATCTCTTTAGCTGAGAGTGGTGGGTTTCTTGGCACCATTAAAATTCTCACAATAATTGAACTGACATTTCAAGTTCTATGCAATAGTAGCTTTCTTTTTAACAAATCCCCAATATCTGTCTATACCACCAATACATGGGTAGTATGCAATCAAAAGGTACTTGTTGAGTGGATAATTGTGTGATTGTTACAATAACTTCAGCATGACCATTGTTAATTCATTTTTTAAATTTTATTTTATTTTTAAACTTTACATAATTGTATTAGCTTTGCCAAATATCAAAATGAATCCATCACAGGTAAAATTTCAGACAGTTCATTGAAGATGATTCTATCACTGATTAAAATAAGGATTAGAGCTAGTATTCAAATCAAAGAAGATGTTTCAGGCAATCTACATTTCTTCATCCTCTTCACCTTTACAACCATCATCTTCTTTTTTCCCCCTAACTTTTTTTCCTGTGTAGTAAATATACTAGAGGCTTCCCCAATGGCTCAGTGGGAAATAATCTGCCTGCAAGGCAGGAGACACAAGTTCGATCCCTGGGTCAAGAAGATCTCCTGGAGTAGGAAATGTCAACCCACTCCAGTATTCTTGCTTGGAAAATTCCATGGACAGAGGTACCTGGCATGCTACCATCCTTGGGGTCAAACTGAGTTAGACATGACTGAGCATCTGGCAAATACATCTAGAGCTTGGTACCTCCTTGGTGGTGCTAGAACCCCTCAGTCTCCCTCCTGTAATCCTATAACGGCTTTCCAGCCACGTATCTCTCCTGCCCTCCACAATTCCACAAGCAATATTGTGTCACTTGTGCCCTGAAGCCCTTCACATTGCCTCACAGTGTTACCTCCATATTAGTCTTGCATTTGACAGTGACAAAAACAATACTTGTTGTCATCCCCAGACAGATGAGGGACTCAGGGTAAGCAACAGTCACTTTGTACCCAAAATGTGATAAACCTGTAATAGTCTGATGGGTCCTTTCCTCTGACCTGAAAAGACTTCAAGGTGTCTTAAAGGTAAGGAGCATGGTCTGAACATGAAGGTTTCGCTTTTTCCTTCTTTTAGCTTTGATCTTTTTCTGAGCCTTATTGAATATCCTGATTTACAATTAAGTGGATTGGAGGAGATTGTAGAAAATACTACATTGCAAAATCAAACTATGTGAGGAGAACATACTCCCTTCTGCACTGGGCTGACAGAAGAACAGAGGGATGTGAGTGTCTTTTCTATACTTTTGTGTGTTCTGTAGCCTTATGCCAGGTAAATTTTAGTGGACTACAGCTTTTAAGCTGAGGAAAGAAGCAAAATTTGAAAAAATTAAAATTTAGTCAAATTAGACCAAAGGAGTCAGTTGAGTGTACTCCTTCAACTCCATTTTAATGGTGTTAAATGGATAATATATTTTTGAAGATTGGTTATTTAACAGTGAATTCCTTAAATTAGCATTTCAAGGTGTGAAAGACTTAACTTGAATTGGTCTATACTATTTAACTGGAAGGTCCAGACATAGGTCTAGCTTTAGGTCTACCTGGACATAGAGGTCCCAAACATGTCCCTAGTATATAATATTGCTCCATCTCTTAATTTTGCTTGAAACAGTTTTTTTCTCCTCTTTGTTTCAAGACAGTTACCAGAAGCTTGTTACATCTATATACTTAGAGATTTAAATCCCAAGAAAATCCCTACTATTTATCCTATGATTAGTGTGTAACTAATCACTACGACTTGGAGAATGGGACATACTGGGTGGCTTATTTCAGAGACACACGCTCCATCATTAGGGTTTAGACTCTGGTTAACCCATGGGGACTGAAATTGAGTTGTGATGTGAGAAGATATACTAGCAACTTACATAACATTATTTATTATGGTTTGACATATGTGAGTTATAAAGATGAATTCAAAAGAAGCTCTACCTTTAAACATTACATAATATGCAAAGAGGTAAACTTCATCAGAGAGATTAAGAAGATATGCTATGGAGACTTGAAAAAGCAGTGTTTACAGGAAAATGGGATCAAGATTCAAGGAAATAGTATTTCAAAGCCCTTGAATGGATTTTTTATGTTCAAGGATAAATAGTGAAGATGGGAAATGTAGAAAGCAGCTTGGGCTCAATCATGGAGTAAATGCAATACTCCATATAGAAGTGTTAGGCAAGGCATTCTAGGCAGAAGCAACAGCATAAAACACACACACACACATGCACACAAAAGATGCCTGGACAGTGAACTTTCAGAAAACCATGGAATCACAACTGTTACTAAAGAATGTAAAATGAAGGTGGAGTAGTGAGAGGTAAGTTTGGAAAGGTCACTTAAGACTCAAGTATATAGATCTTGGTAGATCTATATAATTTGGATAAGGGGAACTTAACCTATCTGTAGGCAGGGATAAATCACTCAAGCTCTCCAGTAGGGCTGTCAGTAAAACTAATCCAAAGGTGGAATATAAGTTAGGAAAGAAATAAGAAGTCAGCAAAGAGTTCATTAGGGCCTGAGAAGATTATCCTTAGTATTTTTTTCATGGCTACTCATGCATGTGAGACAGAGTAAGCCAGAACTATTAGAGAGTGAAGAAGTAGGGTTAGAACCACTGCCATCTGGGTATTAGGACAGATCTGAGTTTAATTAATTTGGGAGCAACCTGGTTCTGTGGGTGTTTTGGGGAATGATACTCTTTGTATTGTTTGGATCAAGATTCATGGTTCTTAGCACTGGCACCTTAGAATGAAAAAGACATAATCTCAGATGAGCTTTTGAAGAAATAATTAGTCTGAAGAGGGGCCTCAGGTAAGTGTATTCTTAAGGTGAGCTCCCCAGGTAAACTTAATGTGCAGCTAGGGTTGAGAATCACTGATCCTAGTGGGAAGAATATTTACCTGATTGCTCAGTGAGCTCAGTTCTAGTCTGGGCTCTGTCTAAATTTGCTATAAACATGCATGAGACTGCTAACATGCTTCTCCATTGACCAAAGTAATAGGTACCGACATGCCATATGATGTTGCTGGAGGACAAAACACAGATTCTGGAATAAGATCTATTAGAGTTGAATCCAAGTTCCTGTGCTTACTAGTCCTGTGGGCTTGGATAGATTACTAAGCCTTTTTGAGTCTCACAGAAAGATTTAGGGACTCACTCAAAGTAAATACAACAAATGCAAAGTGGACTGGAACTTGAACTCAGGTCTGCCAAAATGCCTCTACACTCAAACTTTCTTCAGGTAAGAAGGAAGTCAGCGTGGACTCTATTTTTAAAAAGTCTTTCCCATTGCGATTTATTACAGAGTTGAATATATTTCCCTGTGTTATACAGTAGAAACTTGT
>NW_011495035.1:7795951-7803268 GCF_000754665.1 Bison bison bison | reverse complement strand
TCTGTTTTATGTGTATTAGTGTGTATTTGCTAATCTCAAACTCTTAATTTATCCCTCCCCCACCTCCTTTCCCCTTTGGTAACCAAAAGTTTTCTATTTCTATAAGTCTGTTCCTGTTTTGTAAGTAAATTCATTTGTATCATATTTTAGATTCCACATATAGGTAATATGATACTTGTAGTTCTCTAACTTGCTTCACTAAGTATAATAATTTCTGTGTCCATCCATGTTGCTGCAAATGGCATTATTTCAATCTTTGTATAGCTAAGTAATACTCTAGTGTGTGTGTGTGTGTGTGTGTGTGAGACTCACATTTTTATCCATTCATCTGTCAATGACATTTAGGTTGTTTTTATGTCTTGAATATTGTAAACAGTGCTGCTATGAACATTGGGGGTGCATGTACTCTTGCAAATTAGAGCTTTCTCTGAATATATATCTAGGATGTATGTGAGATTACTGAATTATATGGCAACTCTATTTTTATTATTTAAGAAACTTCTATACTGTTTTCCATAGTGGCTGCACCAATTTACATTTCCTAAAGGTGGATTCTAATGGCCAGAACACTCATCAGTTATTTTACACTTGAGTCTGTTTGCTCATTTGTACTATGGTGAAGTTTATTTATTTTTTTTTAACGTGGCTTCTTGCAGATTTACAACAGCAGAAATAAGCAAGTATTGACTGCTTGGTGTATTCAGTACTATTAAAAGTGTGAAGCATGTATAAACTTACATAATTCTGAAACAACTTATAAACTTGGAGTTATGATTGTCTCCTAAATATAGAAAACAGCAGTCAAGTAATTTACTCAACATCACACAAGTGTAAGTGCAAGCTTTCAAGCCAGATGATCTGTCTCTGGAACCCTCACTTTTAACCACTACAGTATATTTTTAAAGCTTCTGCTGCCATTTATATGCTGGATCAGCTGAAGTCCATTTGAACTGGGAAATGGCATTGGAGAACATGCGATTGAACTGAAATGCTACTGTAGGCAACAAATGCCTCATAAAGTGTCCCAACACTTGCAGGCTCCGGACACGACAAGATTTCAGATCGGTTTACAAAGTCACCTGCTTTCTTTTCCTGGAAGGCCACCTCTAACTTTAAAGGGTCATGGATAAGAGTCTAAACCAATATTAACATGAGGCGTAAAGAACAATAAATCTCCCTCCCATGTGCACGTAGCTCAGAAAAAAGCTAGTATGCAATGGCAATCTCATAAAAACATTATTAGAAGATAAAACAACACAATGAAGTCTAGTGGGATTAATGGATGGGCAGTAAATCTGACAGATCTTGAGTGAGGTGAATTTGGATTTAATGTAATTTAGTATTTCCCTGAATAGAACCAGAGGCCCTCTGATAAATTATACTGATGTTGAATGAAGTTGATTCTCCTGTCTATAAAAGGGACATTCAGAACACGCTATAGGGAAATTTCTGTTGCTTTTTTTCTTATGAGAGAGAGAAAGCCAACAGTATGTGACAAGAATAGAAAGAATTCCTTGCTCCATCTTTAGGCTGAATGACCCCAATTTGTCCATGCCTACGCTGAAGGAGATCAGCCCTGGGATTTCTTTGGAAGGAATGATGCTAAAGCTGAAACTCCAGTACTTTGGCCACCTCATGCAAAGAGTTGATTCATTGGAAAAGACCCTGATGCTGGGAGGGATTGGGGGCAGGAGGAGAAGGGGACGACAGAGGATGAGATGGCTGGATGCATCACCGACTCGATGGACGTGAGTCTGAGTGAACTCCGGGAGTTGGTGATGGACAGGGAGGCCTGGCGTGCTGCGATACATGGGGTCGCAAAGAGTCGGACACGACTGAACGACTGATCTGACCTGATCTGATGATGATTTTCTGGTTTTATGAAGAATTAGTTTCACCGGTGTTCTTTTAGGGGTAGAGACAGAGCATTTTAAAGACCTATGTAATTTTTTTCTCTCTACTCTATCAGTTAAAGACAGCTGGGTCAATAAATGGAATGAGAAATATGAGACGGGTGTTGTACCAGACATCACAGATTTAAAGCAGGGAATTCAACTCTATTACTATTCTTTTAAGAACAAAATATTGTTTATTAACAAAATCCACAGGATCAAAATATTACTTCCTTAACAAGAATAGGTATGTATGGATGTGAGAGTTGGACAGTGAAGAAAGCTGAGTGCCGAAGAATTGATGCTTTTGAACTATGGTGTCGGAGAAGACTCTTGAGTCCCTTGGACTGCAAGGAGACCCAACCAGTCCATCCTAAAGGAGATGAGTCCTGGGTGTTCATTGGAAGGACTGATGTTGAAGCTGAAACTCCAATACTTTGGCCACCTCATGCGAAGAGTTGACTCGTTGGAAAAGACCTTAATACTGGGAAGGATTGGGGGCAGGAGGAGAAAGGGACGACAGAGGATGAGATGGCTGGATGGCATCACCAACTCTATGGACATGGATTTGGGTAGACTCTGGGAGTTGGTGATGGACAGGGAGACCTGGCATGCTGCGGGTTCATGGGGTCGCAAAGAGTCGGACATGACTGAGCGACTGAACTGAACTGAACAAGAACAGGTTTGAAAATGCGTCATTCATTATTCTTGCTATACTTTTGGACATTCAAAAACAGATATTAAGATGCCTAAACAATATTAAGACAGCTAAACAATATGTATATTCCCAGGTTCTCAATATTTAGTCACACACACACACAAACTTTGAAGAGGCATTAAAATTATAATTTTTCCCCTATTCCAATGGTTATTTATATTATATGTATAAACACTAACATGAATTATATACCATCCCATTTAGAAGACAGGTACAAGCACAGTAAATTAATTTTTTTCTTTCCAAGAAGAAAAATATTGATGCATAATTATTTATAATTATAAGCACTTCAAACCCAAGATACATGTCCTATACATCTTTAGGGCCAATTGTACTTCATCAGTATAACAGTTTCTGAGTAAATGTTTTTGAATTTTGTTAAGTGGAGCAGTTCATATGGAATTAAATCTACAATTCAGTGTTTGTATAAATACTCATAATGAGTAACTAAGCAGAAGAAAATTCACACTTTAATCACTGTTAAGAGTAAAACATTGTAGGTGATATGAACATACATGTAACACATTGGGTGATACAAAATGTAGATCAATAAGAGAAAATTTTATATACTTCCTCTGACTCTTTCCTGCGATCAGTGCTAGACAAGTGTGTCTCTACTGAGCAGACTTTATAACATTTCTACTCTAATTAGACTCTATCAATTTCCTTCCACAGTGAAATGACCTTGAAACATAGAAAGCTCTTTTATTGCTAGTTTAAAAAATGCTTTCTTGTGAGATTTCAAGTTCTTCATTTCTCAGACCTAGCATGTCTCCAGCAAGGGCATTCTTAAGAATACTCTTTGGAATGAATATGCCATAAATAAAAATGTCTAACCTTCACCTCTTAAAAATTATAATTTCTGAGAAAAAAGTGTTATGTTTTTTTATCTGAACACTAGAAATTTTTGAGAAGGAGCCAGAAGGCAGTTATTATTTTGTCTTCTCTGATTGGATGAATCTGAATTCCCTTGGAAGTGATAAGTGCAAATAGGATTCAGACATATTATAAAATGCCACTTTGAAATGATCTTTGCATTTAAAACTATGAGATAATATGACTTGGTGAACCTAAAGACTAGGGTCAACTAATTACAGATTCTCTGTCAGTTTAGTTCAGTGGCTCAGTCCTTTCTGATTCTTTGTGATTCCATTGACTGCAGCATGCAAGGCTTCCCTGTCCATCACCAACTCCCAGAGTTTACTCAAACTCAAGTCCATGGAGTCGGTGATGCCATCCAACCATCTCATCCTCTGTTGTCCCCTTCTCCTCCTGCCCCCAATCCCTCCCAGCATCAGGGTCTTTTCCAATGAGTCAGTTCTTTGCATGAGGTGGCCAAAGTATTGGAGTTTCAGTTTCAGCATCACTCCTTCCAGTGAACACCCAGGACTGATCTCCTTTAGGATGGACTGGTTGGATCTCCTTGCAGTCCAAGGGACTCTCAAGAGTCTTCTCCAACACCACAGTTCAAAAGCATCAATACTTTGGCATTCAGCTTTCTTATAGTCAAAATCTCACATCCATACATGTCTACTGGAAAAAACAGCTTTGACTAGAGGGACTTTTGTTGGCAAAGTAATGTCCCTGCTTTTTAATATTTTGTCTAGGTTGGTCATAACTTTTCTTCCAAGGAGCAAGCGTCTTTTAATTTAATGGTTGCAGTCCACCATCTGCAGTGATTTTGCAGCCCCCCAAAATAAAATCTCTCACTGTTTCCATTGTTCCCCCATCTATTTGCCATGAAGTAATGGGACCAGATGACATGATCTTAGTTTTCTGAATGTTGAGCTTTAAGCCAACTTTTTCACTCTCCACTTTCACTTTCATCAAGTGGCTTTTTAATTCCTCTTCACTTTCTGCCATAAGGGTGGTATCATCTGCATATCTGAGGTTATTGATATTTCTCCCAGCAATCTTGACTCTAGCTTGTGCTTCATCCAGCCCATCATTTCTCATGATGTACTCTGCATATAAGTTAAATAAGCAGGGTGACAATATACAGCCTTGATGTAGTCCTTTCCCTATTTGGAACCAGTCTGCTGTTCCATGCCCAGGTCTTCTTAACCTGCATACAGATTTCTCAAGTGGCAGGTCAGGTGGTCTGGTATTCCCATTTCTTTCAGAATTTTCCACAGTTTGTTGTGATCCACACAGTCAAAGGCATTGGCATAGTCAATAAAACAGAAGTAGATGTTTTTCTGGAACTCTCTTGCTTTTTTGATGATCAGACAGATGTTGGCAATTTGATATCTGGTTTCTCTGCCTTTTCTAAATCCAGCTTGAACATGGAAGTTCATGGTTCACATACTGTTGAAAGCTGGCTTGAAGAATTTTGAGCATTACTTTGCCAGTGTGTGAGATGAGTGCAGTTGTCCGGTAGTTTGAGCATTCCTTGAGATTGCCTTCTTTGGGATTGAAATGAAAACAGACCTTTTCCAGTCTTGTGGCCACTGCTGAGTTTTCCAAATTTGCTGGCATATTGAGTGCAACATCATCTTTTAGGATTTGAAATAGTTCAACTGGAATTTCATCACCTTCGCTAGCTTTTTCGTAGTGATGCTTCCTCAGGTCCACTTCTCATTCCAGGATGTCTGGCTCCAGGTGAGTGATCAGACCATCATGGTTATCTGGGTCATGAAGATCTTTGTTGTATAGTTCTTCTGTGTATTCTTGCCACCTCTTCTTAATATATTCTGCTTCTGTTAGGCTCATACAATTTCTGTCCTTTATTGTGCCCATCTTTGCATGAAATATTCCCTTGGTATCCCAGATTGTTTGTTAAGTGATTTCAATTCAAGGAAGAATACATTTATTTATTCAGAAATATAGCACTTCATTTTGTTTCTAGAGACATAACTTTAAATTTCTACATAGTTATAAATGCCAAAAGTTCTCTTGTCTTCAAAATAAATCCAGAATCTACTTTTTATTTCTGAAGAATATAATTTTTTTGTTCTTTTTTAGGCAAAATAATGAAGGGGAGTCAAAATACATTGGGCTTATTCATATAAAATATAAAGTTGTTTTCTGTTGAACGATTAAACTAAATCATGACTGGTTGAAAAGCATACTTGGCTTTGGTTTTATATGATAATAGATACACATAAGAAATCTTTTTTTTTTTTTTTTTAAAGCTCAAGGACAGCGTGTTCACTAGCTTTCAAGAAAGGACAGTGAAATCATATCCCCCCACTAGACAAGAACCCATAGGTCCACTTTTGATTTGCTGGAGAAAATAAATGAGAAAGAATTCTAGTGCTGCTGTTTCTAGTGCTGAATTTAGGAGACAATGCTTGAGAACAGAGACTGCTGTCTGCTCTTGGTCAATGGATTCATGAAAATAAGAAGAATTCTGAAATAATTCTTGCCAGAAAAATATAGAAAGCCTTTCTGTGCTTGAGAATGGGAAGGGAATAAGACCCATCAAATCCCAAATCTTGGTGGTCTCTAGAAGGTATAGAAGTAATACCTCAGTGACTTCACTGATTCCATCAAAGTTAGATGAGGGGCAGGATCCAGGTATAGCCCTGGTGGAACTTGAGCCAAGTTCCACCCACACTCAGAAGGGTAGGGAGAAAGTGCTATTATTGATGCTAAAAGGAGACATAGTTACTCCTTTCAGAATATCCTCTATAGTGGATGGAGCCAGGAGAAGCTGAACACTGCCTTGAAACACATACACACACACACACACACACACACACACACACACACACACATGTGCACACAATGCACCCCACACATACATATACACAGCCCATATCTGCAGAGTCTACAATTTTAGATGAAAGCAGATCAAAGTAGAAAAAAGACTCTTTCACTGATTTGAGTTTCCATGTTAACTGGCAATTCCTCAGCAAAGAATGTTCAATGCTCTTAAATACTGTTGGGTGGGCTAAAAAGTTCATTTGAGTTCTTCCCATAACATATAATGTTCAAACACAAATGAAATTTTTGGTCAACCCAATATTTCTAGTCTAAGAAGTTATGCATATCTTTTACTCTCTTTTTAGGGTAGACAAATATGAGAATTACAAAGAATTTTGGAAGTAATTTGACTTGTTTTTTCCCCAGATATATATTTTGAAAAAAGGTTTGGGTTATGAGATACTAGCAACTGTTCCAGAAACAAAATAGCTATGTCTCTGTGGTCAAATTTCATTAATCTATGAGATAAACACAATTAAAACAGATTTTAAAAATCAGCTTATTTATTTTTATTTTTGCTAACAGTCTATATGGTTTGGGATCCTCCAAGGCAGTATATATGAAACTGTAACGTTCAGATATGCAGATGACACCACCCTTATGGCAGAAAGTGAAGAGGAACTCAAAAGCCTCTTGATGAAAGTGAAAGTGGAGAGTGAAAAAGTTGGCTTAAAGCTCAACATTCAGAAAACAAAGATCATGGCATCCGATCCCATCACTTCATGGGAAATAGATGGGGAAACAGTGGAAACAGTGGCAGACTTTATTTTTAGGGGCTCCAAAATCACTGCAGATGGTGATTGCAGCCTTGAAATTAAAAGACACTTACTTCTTGGAAGGAAAGTTATGACCAACCTAGATAGCATAGTCAAAAGCAGAGACATTATTTTGCCAACAAAGGTTTGTCTAGTCAAGGCTATGGTTTTTCCTGTGGTCATGTATGGATATGAGAGTTGGACTGTGAAGAAAACTGAGCACGAAGAATTGATGCTTTTGAAC
>NW_011495035.1:7753374-7795851 GCF_000754665.1 Bison bison bison | reverse complement strand
TGGTGTTGGAGAAGACTCTTGAGAGTGCCTTGGACTGCAAGGAGATCCAACCAGTCCATTCTGAAGCAGATCAGCCCTGGGATTTCTTTGGAAGGAATGATGCTAAAGCTGAAACTCCAGTGCTTTGGCCACCTCATGCAAAGAGTTGACTCATTGGAAAAGACTCTAATGCTGGGAGGGATTGGGGGCAGGAGGAGAAGGGGACGACAGAGGATGAGATGGCTGGATGGCATCACTGACTCGATGGACGTGAGTCTGAGTGAACTCCGGGAGTTGGTGATGGACAGGGAGGTCTGGCATGCTGCGATTCATGGGGTCACAAAGAGTCGGACAGGACTGAGTGACTGAACTGAACTGAACGTAAATAGGAATCACTTCAGGATTTTATTAAAGAGAACATTTTAATTCCATAGAATGGGGTTGGGCCTGATATCCCTGCATTTCCTTTCTAACAGGTAACTAGGTTATGCCCATCTAACATCTGGGAGGTATATTCTGAGGACCAAATTCAGAGGGGTATGAAAGACATGCTTATCCAATAATTGTCATTTACCAAATAATCTGACCACAAAACTGCTTATTAATATCTTGGTGAACACTAACGTTCCCTAGTACACAATCTGGAAAATATCCGTAAATCTACTCTACTTGTTTAAACAGGCCACTAGTAAATGTCTTTTACACAATTTACATGCAATTTTAAGTTTTGGTTTAATTATAGGGGCTTCCCTTGGAGTTCAGCTGGTAAAGAATCTGCATGCAATGCAGGAGACTTTGGTTCGATTCCTGGATTGGCAAGTTCCCCTGGAGAAGGGATAGGTTACCCACTCCAGTATTCTTGGGCTTCCCTAGTGGCTCAGATGGTAATGAATTTGCCTAGAATGTGGGTAGACCTGAGTTCAATTCCTGGGTTGATCTCCTGAAGGAGGGCTTGGCAACTCACTCCAGTATGCTTGCCTGGAGAATCCTCTTGAATAGAGGAGCCTGGTGGGCTACAGTCCATGTGGTGACAAAGAGTATCGTGAATGCATTTTAATTCCAAATTAGCAGAATCTAAATGAATGAGGTGTTCTGTATAATTAAGTAAAGACTTAATGAGAAACATTAACATTAATGAGTAAGTGTGCAAAGTTAAGGTGAGAATTTTATATTTTAGTTTTTAAAATGAGTGTTTTTATTTCTCTTCAACCAGGAAAGAGTTAAGCTCTGTGGAGGGCTTATTCTTTTCTCCGATGGAAAATAAATAACTAGTATTCCTCAGGGCAGAAACTAAACTCTAACAAGGAGAAAGAAAGGACATGCTCCTACTTCCTCATCTATGTAGGCATTCTGATTTATCCCTGGGGACTTTGCTTCATCTGGGCAACTTTAATTGGCCTCACTTGGAAATTCTTTTCTTCTCACCTGTAAGGGAAGTCAGATCTTGTTAAAAAAAAAAAAAGAAAGAAAAAAAATTTTAAAGAAGAGAGAAAAAGAGGAGAGAAAAGAGAATGAGAGAGAAAGACGAAATATGATTGTCCTTTTCCTTGGGGAATGTGTATTGCTTCCTAATTCTCCAGGATTACAGAAAGATCCAAGGATTAGCTCAAACTCTTTCAGAAAGACTCAGATGTGATTTTAAAATGGAAGTGGGTTGGTGGAGAATTTTATATTATTGATCTCTTTAAAGGATGGGTACTCTTTTTGCATTTTATGGTTTTAGCATCTACACTAAAGATAGTTTTCAAAGAATTCCTCTTCTATTTACTTACTCTTTTACTTTCAAAGAATTCTTCTTTTACTGATAAGTAGAATTCTGCAAGGAGCCTGAAGTTCTAAGCTGAAATCACTAGGTCTCATTGACTTTTCATTTGTTCTTTTAACTCCAAAAGAGCAAAAAAGAGAAAAATGAGCACAAGAGATGAACAAATCACTATCCTTAGAATATGTCAGGCTGCTCAATTTCTTGCATAATATGAATTTATGATTGATATATTTATGATTTGTGATTATTTAGGAACAATTTATTGCCTAAAGTACTGGTTCTCAATTGCCTGAAGAGTTGAATCACATGGGGAGATCTTCAAGTGCATGATGCTAAGGCCACACTCATGACTTAACAAAATCAGATTCTCTGAATGTGGACTCCAGGCATCATTTCTTTTAAAACCCCTCTGGAAGATTTCAACATGTAGTCAAGGAGATGAGGGGACATATTGTTGAAAGGAGATGATATAGCATCAACTTTTAAGTCTCTTATATACTGACAGTGTTGGGGTTTCCCTGGCAGTCCAGTGTCTAAGACTTCACGTTCCAATGCAGGGCATATGGGTTCGATCCTTGCTCCTGTTGGTGAGCTACGATTCCATATGCCTCGTGGCCAAAAAACATAAAATAGAAGCAATATTGTAACGAATTCAATAAAGACTTTAAAAAAATGGTCCACGTAAAAAAAGAATTAAAAAAAAATGACACTCTGCTAACTAAGCAATTTACATGAATTATTTACTTTAATCCTTCAAAAGAATCCTATAAGATAAGTATTTATTATTATCTCCATTTTAGAGATTACAAACAGAGGCTGGAATAAAATTAAAGAATCCATCTAAGTCTACATTTTAGTGTGACCTGGGGTAAGAACCCTGGTCTTGTCTCTCAGTACTGCACACCATCCCTGTTTTTCATGGGGGCTATTAATTTCAAAAAACAATCTAGAGGATCACAAATGATAATCATCTTCATCTCCCTGGCTGTGTGTGTGTGTGCTCAGTTGCTCAGTTGTGTCCGACTCTTTGAGACCTCAGGGACTGCAGCCCCCCAAGCTCCTTTATCCATGGAATTTTTCAGGCAAGAATACTGGAATGGGTTGCCATTTCCTCCTCCAGGGAATCCTCCCAACCCAGGAATTGAACCTGAGTCTCCTGTGTCTCTTGGATTGGCAGGTGGATTCCTTACCACTCTGCCACCTGATCTCTACTTCTGATCTCCCTTGGTGCTTCTCAAATTAAACAGAATACTTCTGTCTTCACATTGCAGCTGTTACAGCCATGCATGTAGATCATGAATACTACTGAAATCTCAGTTTTTCCTGAAATTCAGTGTGTCTTATGAAAATCCTTAGAATATGATTATAAAATTTGTCAATTCTCAGAGATTTCAGATGAAATATTGTCTGCTCAAGTAATATTTCAATAAGGTAATTGTTCCACATACATGCATTAATATATAATATTTGTTTTTCACTTTCTGATTTATTCATGCTGTATGACAGTCTCTAGGTCCATCCATGTCTCTGCGAATGGTACATTGTGAAATCTATAAAAATGATACAGAGGAATCAGTTTGCAAAGTAGAAATAGAGACACAAATAGAGAACAAATGTATGGCAGAATGGGAGGTGGCATGAATTGGGAGATTGGGATTGACATATACACACTACTGGTGGCTCAGACGGTAAAGCGTCTGTCTGCAATGCTAGAGACCGGGGTTCGATCCCTGGGTCCGATCCCTGGGTTGGGAAGATCCCCTGGAGAAGGAAATGGCAACCCACTCCGGTACTCTTGCCTGGAAAATCCCATGGACAGAGGAGCTTGGTAGGCCACAGTCCATGGGGTTGCAAAGAGTCGGACAAGACTGAGCAACTTTACTACTTACTACTATGTATAAAATAGATAACCAATGAGAAATTACTATTTAGTACAGGGACCTCTACTCAGTGTTCTGTGGTGACCCAAATGGAAGGAAATCCAAAAAAAGAGGGCATATATGTATACATGGAGCTGACTCACTTTGCTGTACAGCAGAAACTAATACAATATTGCAAAGTTCAGTTCAGTCGCTCAGTCATGTCCGACTCTTTGCAACCCCATGGACTGCAGCACACCAGGCCTCCCTGTCCATCACCAACTCCCGGAGTTTACCAAAACTCATGTCCATTGAGTCAGTGATGCCATCCAACCATCTCATCCTCTGTCGTTTCCTTCTTCTCCCACCTTCAGTCTTTCCCAGCATCAGGGTCTTTTCAAATGAGTCAGTTCTTCGCATCAGGTGGCCAAAATAATGGTATATCCCAATAAAATTTTTTTAAAGTAAGTTTACTTAGTTTATTTTCTTGGGCTCCAAAATCACTGTAGATAGCGACTGCAGCTAAAATTAAAAGATGCTTGCTCCTTGGAAGAAAAGCTATGACAAACCTAGACAGCATATTAAAAAGCAGAGATATCACTTTGCTGATAAAGCTATGGTTTTCCAGTAGTCATGTATGGATGTTGAGAGTTGGATGATAAAGAAGGCTGAATGTCAAAGAATTGATGGTTTTGAGCTGTGGTGATGGAGAAGTCTCTTGAGGGTCCCTTGGACTGCAAGGAGATCAAACCAGTCAATCCTAGAGGAAATCAGTCCTGAATATTCATTGGAAGGACTAATGCTGAAGCTCCAATATTTTGGCCACCTGATGCGAGAGCCGACTCATTGGAAGACCCTGATTCTGGGCAAGATTGAAGGCAGGAGGAGAAGGGACAACAGAGGACGAGGTGATTGGATAGTATCATTGACTCTATGGACATGAGTTTGAGCAAGCTCTGGGAGATGGTGAAGGACAGGGAAGCCTGGCATGCTACAGTCCATAGGGTTGGAAAGAGTCAGACACGACTGAGTGACTGAACAACAATTGAGTTTACATGATCTCAGTTTACACCACTGATGATTTTATTGTCTTCCTTCTCTTCAACCCTATACATTAAATTCTTTCTTAGATCTTGCTGAAAAATAGGGTTTAAAATATAAGCATTGCACAATGTCAAAGGAGTTTTTATTGAAGTATACTTGATTTCCATTACTGTGTTAGTTTCAGAAGTAGAGCAAAATAGTTCAGTTACATGTATGTATATTTTTCAGATTATTTTCCTTTATTGCTTATTTAGCTTATTACAAGATATTGAATATATTTGCCTGTGCTATACAGTAAATCCTTGTTGCTTATCTATTTTATGTGTAGCAGTTGGTATCTGTTAATTCCATTCTCCTAATTTATCCCTACCCCTTGCTTTTGCCTTTTGGTAACCACATGTTTGTTTTTTCATGCCTATAAGTTTGTTCCTGTTTTGTATATAGATTTGTTTGTTTAGGTTTTAGATTCCACATATAATTGATATAATATTTGTCATTCTATCTCTGATTTAACTTCACTTAGTATGGTATACTCTAGGTCCATCCATATTGCTGCAAATGGCAATATATCATACTTTTTGTGGCTGAGTAATATTCCAGTGTGTGTGTGTGTGTGTGTGTGTGTGTGTGTATGTGACATTTCCTTAAACTGATCATCTGTTGATGAGCACTTGGGTTGTTTCCATGTCTTGGCTATTGTAAATAGTGCTGCTATAAAATTTTGGGTGCATATATCTTTTAGAAGTAGAGTTTTCATCTCAAAGCAACTTCTTTATGGTAATGACAATTTGAAAGGAATTCTAGAAGATCAATGTGGATCACTAAAAGTGTATCTACAATGCTAATTGTTCACCCTGAAAGAGGACTAAAGAAAAATCTCATTATTAATCTTGAAATGTTAGCAATTTTGAAATACCTTGAAAATTTCAGTTTTGTGAAATTTCTGTGATTAAAAATATCATACTATTTTGTGAAAGTGTTAACGATGTGAATGGCCTCTTTTAAAACTCTGAGCATGTTTAGCTTTTGGCTGTCCACCCTAGTGTCCTCCAATGTCCTGTGCACATTTTAGAGGATACTTTTTCTAGTCAGTTTGGTCTTCAGTGTGATTAACTGACCTAAACTACAGTAAATCTCTGCCATCCATCTATTAAAAGACTTAAAAACAGAGAGAGAGTCCAGAAGTGAGCACATTTAGCCAGTGATAGTTTCTCCTGCTGTTTAACTACTGTTAACATTACCTCAGCTCCAGGGCTGCATGGCAGCTAATTGCCTAATTTTAATTTATGCACCTGTTTATTCACCAGCTACGTGGTGATGTAGAGGGGAAGACAGGTATGATGACTAGAAATGTGCCAGCAGTACATTTTCCCTTTTGGCTTACTCTCCTGCTTTTCTTTCCTGCTGTTAGCTACTTTCATTGTCAACCTGGATCTCAGGCCGCCCCACTTAGCAGGCATTCACTTAACATTTGGCCCTTGCTTGATTCAGGGTTGGCCGCGTGGGCTCAACTGTGGGAAATTATGGCCAAGACATGAATCAAAGTTGATTTTCAGCTACTTAAAACAAAAATGTTAATCATGCTACCTGTTGAAATTTTCTGACCTTGAAAATAGGGATTCTCTACCACTACATGGACAACATATTAAAAAGCAGAGACATGACTTTTCCAACAAAGGTCTGTCTAGTCAAGGCTATGGTTTTTCCAGTGGTCATGTATGGATGTGAGAGTCGGACTATAAAGAAAGTTGAGCACTGAAGAATTGATGCTTTTGAACTGTGGTGTTGGAGAAGACTCTCGAGAGTCCCTTGGACTGCAAGGAGATCCAACCAGTCCATTCTGAAGGGGATCAGCCCTGGGTGTTCATTGGAAGGACTGATGTTGAAGCTGAAACTCCAGTACTTTGGTCACCTGATGTGAAGAGCTGATTCATTTGAAAAGACCCTGATGCTGGGAAAGATTGAAGGCAGGAGGAGAAGTGGATGACAGAGGATGAGATGGTTGAATGGCATCACTGACTCAACGGACATGAGTTTGGGTAAACTCCGGGAGTTGGTGATGGACAGGGAGGCCTGGTGTGCTGCAGTTCATGGGGTCACAAGGAGTTGGACACGACTGAGCGACTGAACTGACTGACCACTACATTATACACTTTGGGCCACAGGGTTCTGCTAAGTGTCCCGGAGTTTTTTCTGGGACTGAATAGAGGCTGCTGAGAGGCGAGAAAGGCAATGCGTTAATCCCACAAACAAAAGACAGACGAATAACTGAAACCTGGCTAATTTCTGGGAGTGTGAAAGTGGGCACACAGATCCACCGAGGCTGCATTTCCCACAGTCTCAGAACACAGGTTAGCCAGAGACCCACGACAAACATTCACGACACATACAGTTGTACAGGACCCGCACTCAGAAAGGTCCTGCACTTGGTTTAATGTCCTGCTGGATTCACCTCAAAATTCTTATTAATTTTTAATATTTTATTATTGGAGTATAGTTGCTTTACAATGTTGTGTTATGTTTTTTTGTTTTTTTTTTTTTGTACAACAAAGTGAATCAGCTATAAATGTACGTGTATCTCCTCCCTCTCAAGCCTCCCTCCCACCTACTCCCTTCACCCAGCCCTCTAGGTCATCACAAAGCACTGAGCTGAGCTCCTTGTGCTATGCAGCAGCTTCCCACTAGCTAGCTATTATTTTTGAACAAGCATTTTTGCTTTTTTGATTAGCCCTTGGCTCCACAAATTAAATAGCTAAATACAAAGCATGCTAAAATATCTCCAGAATGATTTAAAAAATCAGTGCTAGTTCACTCAGGTTTCCACACTGTTAGACCTTATGTAGTGGAGGGAACAGATGGCACCTGGAGGTGAAAAGACAATAAAAACAGGAACAAATGCTTCCTTGCTAGCACTGACCTATGGAATTTTATGCTTATATTGGATTCCTATGAGTTGAATAGTGATATTATCTAGTGCAACACCACAAATGCGTCAAGCTTGAAGTTATGTCAGTAGAGATTTAGAAACTGAATAATGTTGAACAGTGTATTGTCTACTGAGAGGAGTCATGCCCTGCCATGTTCTCCTAATTTTTAAAATATGCCTAGACTCCATCAAGTTCTGTCATACTCTCCCAGGACCCTTTCTCCAATGACCCAATGCTCCTGCAGTAATTTCAGAACTTCCAGATACCATTTTCTTCCTCACAGATTCCCTCAAGTTCCCGAAGACACATTCAAAACCCCTCAGTTCCCTCACTTTCACTTTTCACTTTCATGCATTGGAGAAGGAAATGGCAACCCACTCCAGTATTCTCGCCTGGAGAATCCCAGGGATGGGGGAGCCGGTGGGCTGCTGTCTATGGGGTCGCACAGAGTCGGGCACGACTGAAGCGACTTAGCAGCAGCAGCAGCAGCAGAGGACCTCAGCTTCCCACAGGTTATGCTAAGATTCCTAAAGATCTGAAAAATTCCCTCAGTCTTCTCTGGACTCCTAGGCTCCTCTAGTCCCTTAGCATCTCCTGCCCCAAGGAACTCCCTTCCTGGACAAGCCTTGGGAAGATTCACCCCAGGTGAGGAGCCCTAGGTAGGCAACAAAATCCTCTAGCTTGTCACCAAGAGGAATTACTGCTGGAGGCCTCCTGCTGCCTCCAGAAAATGATGAGGGAGAAACTGTCACTATTCCTTAGTGTGTCTTTGGTCCTGGGCTGTGGAAAGGAAAAGGTTAAGCAGCTGCTGAGTACTTGTGTGTTCTTAGAGGCTCTGTGGGCCCATTGTTGGGATGTGTGTTTTTTCTGAATCTCTGAAAAATTCATTTCCATCAAGGAGTTGGAGCCAGAAGGGACTTTGGTCAGAAAATCTTCTTAGATTTTTGAGATTTCCTCCCAATATTTTGTCAATTAGGGGTATGTTAATATGTCAAAAGTAAACATTTAAAAGGCAGTTTTTCTTTTGTGACTCATTTTTGTCATTCTTCATTCATAAACCTCTACTTAGAATCTCAAAGCACAGAATTCTGGGGCCCTTCTTCACCTCTGAGTGATGCCACCAGCAAATTCCAGGGCTTAATTACCTCCGATTCACCCTTAAAAGGGCCAGTTTCTATAGATCTACTCACTTGCTCAGTATTCCTTTCAACAGAGATGTTCTGAGAGCACAGAGTTAGCAGCAGGAAGAAGCACTAGCAAGGGTTCCGGCACTGTCCATGGCGGCCTGGTGGTTGAGACATACCGTAGCGGTGGGCTGTGTTATCTTTCACTGAAGAGGGGCACACACAGTTAAGTGAGAACATTTAGAAGGGAAACTCAACCCAAACTGGGGGCATTTGTCTCAGTAGAGAAAGAGATGCTGAATCTGAGATTCAAAGCCTGGGAAGGAAGTCTCCCATGGAACTGAGTGGGATTGTTACAGCAGAGGGAAAGGCAACAGAAGATTCAGACTCCAGAAAGAACACAGCACCTTCATGAAACACATTATTTGTTATGTCTGGACCTTGGATATTGGCTGGTAGGTTAGAAAAAAAAAAATCGGCATGGGGTCTTTTATGTCAGTTTAAGGAAGTGTAGCTTTATGTAAAGGCAATGTGGAGAATACCAAGCACATTGCATTTTAAACCTGGGATAGAAAATATTCTCAACTCTTAAGGGACCAACTCTGAACCCAGAGTTATAATTGTAAAGATGATCAACTATAAAATAATACAGTGGACTATTTTACTCAATAATTTTCAACGTTGTACCACATGCCTCCTCTGGGATAGGGGCAATGCTAAACGTTGGGGATTACAACAGCGAACAACAGTTCTATTTCCTGTCCTTGTGTTGTCGCAATGCAGGTAGCTTCTGGACCTAGCAGAAATGGAAGAAAAATGAAGCCCTCTCAATGTCTTGGTGCTGATTGACCCAGCTGGCTGCCAGTAGCCAATTTAGCTATTCTGTATTGCACAGATCAATGGGAACCAGGGGCCCCTCTGCCTTAGTTACCATAGCTCAGAATAAAGCGAAGGACAAACGACATTCCCTGCTGCCTTTTTTCATTCTGGAGAAAAATTTCCAGTGCTGAAGAACAGCTAAATGCTTCCTTTTGTGTTTGTCTGATTGTGGACAGCAGTAACCAAAGCTGTGAAGTCAAGTCACAGAGAAACAGGTAGGTTCACCAGTGAACTAACAAAACATTCACAATGGGAGCAGGTGACATAGCACGTTTTCAGCTCTAACTGCAATCTTTACATTTCACCCAATAGGAGGTCTTATCTATTCCCTGAAGTGTTCTGTCTCTTATTTCCTTTGATTTGACTTTGGAACTCAACTTCAGTGCAAGATCCATGCTACTTTCTGAATTTTCTCAGAAGATACTTCTGGGCTTACCAGAAAAACAGAACCAACAGATATATTGCAAACCAAGAGTTCTACACGTGTCTGGATTTCCACTTTTGTTGTAATATTCATAGAAATACACCAACTTTAATAAGAGATCTCTACTTATCTAATATTGAGAAAATAATTCTAGGCATATACAGTATAATGATGCATGATATAATATCAGAGCCCTGGATTTTAAAGAAACCTTTTCAGACTTTTAAGAGAGAAAAATCATTACATGAATATGTAAATAGGTAGTAACTAAATCATAAACACAAAAGAGTTTCAAGACTCTGAGTTTCAAAATACTATTTTTTTATTATGCTTTTGGTGATTCCCCCAGAGCAGTCTGGATATGTGTCTAAGCGGCTGCCTTTGTGTATGTAAGACTGTGTGTTCTGAGTACAACCGTTTTTCAAATTCCAAAGTACTCAGCCTTTTCATTCTAAGCAGTGAGAACAGTGGGGGAAATTGTCTGACAAATTGAAGGAGAAATTTATTTCTTCTAAAAAAAAGACAGGTTACTATCTTTATACACAGAGTATATAAACTTGGATTTCAAAAACAAATTATCCACAATTTTTTCTGCTTGAGTTACCAGGATATTGTGACAGGGAAAAAAATTAAATTGGATCTTACTGCTATTTATTAACATTCCAGATATTGAGAGAAGCACATTTTCATTCGAACCTTACTGCTCTATCTTGATTTTCTAGGGAGTGAACTTAATGTTGCATTGATAAAGGGCTTAAGTTTTCCATTTATTAAGCTGCATTTTTCCTATAGAGCAGACACATCATTATTTCAAGGAATGATTCTTTTAATAATAAATAATACAATGATATTAATAATAATTGATATTGACTTCTGTAAAGTTAGTAATCATTTTAATTCTAATGTATCAGTCACCCAAAGTATTGAATCTTAGTTTCTGTAAAATAGGATTCTTTAAAAAATGTACTCTGAGAACATTTATATACATGTCATATAGTCCAGAGAAGTCAACTCTTTAAAAGCCATATATAAAAATACGAGCTGTTTATTATTATAAGTTAGATTCATCTCACTAAAACTTTCTATCCTTTGTTTTATTATGTCTCTTTAATAAAGACCTTTATTAAGAGAGTGTTTTCATATTGTTTATGGCTTTAACAAAAATGATTTCATAACCTACAAATATATTTTATGTCTCTCTCTTTTTATATCTGCTTTTTATTCCTATACTTTTTACTTTGTATTGGAGTATAGCCAATTAACAATATTGTGATAGTTTCAAGTAAACAGCAAGAGACTCAGCCAGACATATACATGTATCCATTCTCTCCCAAACTCCCCTCCCATCCAGTCTTCCAAATAACAGTGAACAGAGTTCCCTGTGCTATACCACAGTATCTGCTCTTTTTTTGTCTAGTGCGGTCATTTGTCATACATAAAGACATGTAGATGTTAATAGTTTATTTCATTGAGTTTTGATAGGTAGATATATGTGGCTTTACCGTCACTGAAATCAAGATACAGAGCATTTTCATTTTTCTACAAAGTTTTTTGATGATTCTTATTGGTTAGCCCTGCCACCTGCTGAGTTAACCTATAATCTAGTTTCTATTACTGTAGATTGATTTAGCTTATTCTTTAAATGTTTATATGTGGAATCATAGTGTATATACTTATTTATGTCTGGGTACTTTTTCTCAGTGTAGTGTTTGAAAAATTAATCCATATTTCATGACTGTGGCTGAGGAATTTGTTCCTTTTATTCTTGGGTAGCATCCCATTTTATGAATACAGAGCAATATTAATCTATTGTATTCATGGAAATTAGGGAAGTTTCAAACAGGGGCTCTTATAAATAATCTTCATCAACATTCTTGTACATATGCTTTTAATTTTCTTTGGTATTATTGGATCATAAGGTATTTTGCTTTTAACTATTTTAGAAACTTCCGAATGGTTTTCTAATTTGGTTGTATCATTTTACATTCCACCTTCCTTCCTTACCTAAGAGGATCAGTTCTCCACATCCTTGTCAGTTCTTATATGTCACACTTTTTACTGTTAACCATTGTAGCGGATGTGAAGCAGCACCTCCTTTTAGTTTTAATTTGTTTATCTGTTATAGCTAGTATTGCCAAGCATCATATGAAGTGCTCATTGACAGCTCATAATCTTCTATAAAATATTTATTCACAACTGGTTTTTACCACTTTTTAAACTGGATTATTTTCTTATTATGATTGGTCTGTATCCTGGATAATAGTCCTTTGTCAGATAACTATTACAAACATTTTCCACAGTTCGGGGTTTGCTCATTTGTTTTGTTATCTGAAACATGAGCAAAGATTTTTATTTGGAAAAAGTCTGATTTATCAACACTTTTTCATTATTATAGTTTAAATAATTCTTTAAATAATCTTTGCCTGTATCACAGTTATAAAGATATTCTATATTTTCCTATAGCAGATTTATAGATTTAGCTTTTATATTTAGGTCTGTGATAAATCTAAAGTTATTTTTTCTGCAAGGGGTAAAGTAAGATTCAACTTTGGCATCAACTGCTGAAAAACATCTTTATTAATCTGTAAAATTTCAGTAACATATTAATATCAATTTACCATTTTATGTGTGTTTACTTTAGTACTCTGAATTATGTATCCTTGATTTTTTGTTTATCCTTATATGAACACCGCACTCTCTAATTACTGTAGATTCACAGTGAATAATGAAATCAGCTATAATAAGTCCTTCAAGCTTGTAATATTTTTTCAAGATTGCCTTTACATTCTAGCTTTGAATTTTCATGTAATTGTTATTATAAGCTCATGCATGCCTAAAGCCTTCTGGGATTTTTATTGGGCTATCTTGATATTGTAAATCAACTTGAGGAGAATCACTATCTTCATATTGAATCTTCAAACTCATGTCCCGTAAAATCTGTATTTGTTTTGTTTGTCTATCAGTAATATTTTATATATTTTCATATAATATTTTCTATATACTTGCCTTCTTGCATGTTTCATTATATTTATTCCCAGTATTTTTGTTTCTTTTTTGATGCTATTATAAGTAAATGGTATTTTGAAAATTTTATTCTCCAATTGTTTGCTGACTGTGTGTGTGTTTGTGTGTATGTGTGTGTATATTTTATTGACTTTGTATTCTGTGCCCATGCCAAAATTACTTACTAGTTCAATTAGTTTCTTTCTAAATTCCTTTGGATTTTTAAATGTACACTATCATGTTGTCTTCTTTCCATTGTTTATGGTTTTTATTTCTTTATCCTCTTTGTTATATTAACCAGGACCTCCAGCATGGTGTTGAATAGATGTTTCTGAGAAAACTTATGTATTTATTTATTTGATTCCTGATCTTTTTAGGGAAAAAAATTGATTTTAAAATTGTCTATGATGTTAGATTTAGAATATTTGCAGATGTGTGCATGCTGAGTCATTTCAGACTCTTTGAATCTCTGTGGACTGTAGCCTGCCAGGCTCCTCTGTCCATGACAGGAATGAACAGGCAAGCATACTGGAGTGGATTGTCATCCCCTCCTCCAAGGGATCTTCCTGATGCAGGGATCAAACCTGCATCTCTTATGTCTCCTGCATTGGCAGGAGGGTTCTTTAACATGAGCACATCTGGGGAAGTCCATTTGCAGATGCACGATATCCTAAAGATGTTCTATTTCTTGTTTGCTGAATATTTTTATTTAGTGTGAAGAGGTACTGAATTTCATCAGTTGCTTTTCTGCATCTATTGTAATGAGAATCTTTTCTCCTCTACTCTGTTAATGGGATGATTTCCATTGACTGACTTTTTAATACTAATTCAATTCTGCATTCCTCAGCTATAGTTTATTATCCAATGTATGTATCACAAGACTTGGCATGTTTATATTTTAAAAGATTTTTGTGTCTATGTTCATGAGTTGTATTGGATTTTTCTTTTAACATCTATATATGTTATTATAGTATGCAAAAATTTGCATATATTTATAAATTTTAGATATTTTACCTATATATTATATTAATTATATAGTAAATATAAATTATTTTATATATAAATTTCCTTTAATCCTTTATTATTATATATAATTCCCTTACCAAATGAGTGGGGAAATTTTACTCTATTGTCTGAATAAAGTTACAACTGGTATTTTGTCTTCTGTAAGTAGTTGATGAATTCACCAGTGGAGACATCTGGACTCACAGAAAAAAAAGAAGTGAAAAGTAAGCAAATGAAGTGACAGAAAGGATAATAACCAAAGAAGTTCAGGAGTTCAGAATTAAGGTCTTAGTTGCAGAAAGTTGGGGCAATCTCAAATCTCAAAATAACTTTCCATTCATTTTTAAAATTTCTGTGTCACTTTGCTCAATATCTACCTTTTAGGGAAAACAAGTATGATCACCCATGTTTAGGTCACGTGATAGTCTTTTGCCCAACCTTTAGGATCAGGAAGACAGTGACAAATCGGTGTCCCCAAAAGGAATACATTAAAAGATGGAAGGTCAGTTAGCCAAATAAATTAAAGCATTTTTACAAGGAGAAGTGGATGAAAAAGAGACACAGAGAGAGAGAGATGGTCTTTTCCAAAAGCAACTTCTGATGAGGGATAGTTTTGGGTCCCTGAAAAAGGTATACTGGCAGTAGCTGTATACCTTGAAAAGATAAGCTCCTCTTAACAACCTGTAATTTTTTTAAACCTCAAAGGAACCTACAAGAGTTTTAATTGCTTGAGTTACTGGAGTTAATCCTCCAATCACTTTCTGGCCATTGTTGTAAATAATAATCTTCATTAATGCACTGACATGGAACACTAATCTTCTAAATCACAGTATGAGGTACAAGGAAAGCATAAAGATAGTTACTCAGTAGAGAAAAAAAAAATCTCCTAACAGTTTAATACCTCATAGCAAAGATGAACCTCACACATTAAGATACTTAATTTTCACAATATGCATTGATGTTAATCTTTAAAAAAATCTTACACACTAAATGGAATTTTTAACTTTCCTTCTTAGTTCTTTCTCTCTGGGACTGTAAATTAACTTTTCCACCAAGAAACAGAACAGAGACATTTATATTCTTAGGCAATTTGGGTTGTTCAGCTTTATATGCAATGCAAATTAATGGCCCTTGCATGATGAATTAAAAAAAAACTGATGGTAATTAGAAAGGCTGTTGGTGATGTCAGCAAAGAGTGTTCTGATGTTGGAATGTAAATGTTTGAAGCTCAGATGTTACAGAAGTCATAGACTTAACTAGCCCTAAGTCCAGAATTCAGAGAAAATTCTCTCTAGCTGAGATATTGTGGGCAAACATTGATGAATAAAGCATCAGTTAATGTCCCAGGATCATAGAATTTATGAGTGAAAGTGGGTCCTAGTGATCATTCTATGTTAAACCTCTCATATCATCAATGAGAAAATAGGTACTATAATATTAAATGATTTTTCCATTTTACTCCATTAGCTACTGGGTTGAGAACCACGAATTTCAGATGCTCTCTTCAGTATTCTTCCAACCGTACCTCTGTATGGATCATTAATTAAATAATATCCATTGAATGTTTTCAACATGATAGGCAATGTGCTGAATGGTTTATATGAATCCCTAAGCTTATCTTCCTATTAACTCTAGGAGGTGGAAGTCCTACGTCCTCCTAAATGCAGTTCTTCTCTCGGGGCCTTGTATCCACCACAAAGTCTCTCGTTCTCATTCCAGCTGACATATTTCTCTTTTTTTATTCTGACCTGTGGATGACTTCCAAGAAACTGTTGTCTGTCTGAGGATGTCATATGAGAATAGCATCCTATTTTATCCTTTTATGGGAGGATTCCTCTTTCCACCAGCCAGAGTGTCAGCTTCCTCAGGAAGGTTATTATACCTCTTGTGGTCTCCCTGATTTGATTGACAAATATCTCTTGTATAATTGATTCAGAATTTAGCATTGATCAGAAAGCCAGTTAATATCTTTCACATATTTCATATTTGGTTTAATGTGAGAGGGGTTGACCTCCCGATCAACCTCCCATTATTCCCCAGCATCCTTCCCAAGGACAGATCAGATCAGATCAGTCGCTCAGTCGTGTCCGACTCTTTGCGACCCCATGAATTGCAGCACGCCAGGCCTCCCTGTCCATCACCAACTCCCGGAGTTCATTCAGAATCCCATCCATCGAGTCAGTGATGCCATCCAACCATCTCATCCTCTGTCGTCCCCTTCTCCTCTTGCCCCCAATCCCTCCCAGCATCAGAGTCTTTTCCAATGAGTCAACTCTTTGCATGAGGTGGCCAAAGTACTGGAGTTTCAGCATTAGCACCATTCCTTCCAAAGAAATCCCAGGGCTGATCTCCTTCAGAATGGACTGGTTGGATCTCCTTGCAGTCCAAGGCACTCTCAAGAGTCTTCTCCAACACCACAGTTCAAAAGCGTCAACAAGGAACTGACAACTCGAGGAACTTGAGGTGGTGTGGGATGAGGAAGAGGCTTCCTAGTGATAAGGATAATAGTCAAAATAAAATATAATGTAATGGTATGATTCAAAAAAATTTGTCTAGAGATCTGGGTTATGTTGTACAAATCTCTTAATCCCTATTACCTATTTCCTCCTACAGGGACTGGGAAAGAACAGATTCTTAAGTCTAGTTTTTGTCTTACCACCAATTTTTTGTCACCTTGAAGAATTTACTTATATCACTGAATTTTTTTTGTTTTTAGATGAGAAATGAGAAAGTTGAGTTCAGCCTAGTATAGCTTTTTCTATACTGCCTGCCTCCACAAATCCAACCAGACAATACACTGAATGGCAGTCCTGGGATCATGCTGTTTTTAAATTTTTCTCTGCATCTTCATGCCTGATCCTACACTGCTTCCAACCCCACTGGCTAAGCATCACTGCTCTTTATTTTTTCATCTTGAAACACAAAGTTGAAGCAAGTTCAGTGGTCACTGGCACGGTAAGATGAAATTTTACAGGATAAGTGATTATGTTGCAGGATATTATTGGAACTTTAGATGTGAAAGCTAGAATTTAAGTAGTATTTCTTTGACAGCCATGTACTCTCATTTAATCTGTAAAATCTCTTCTGAATTGAAGCTTCTTTCAAATATCACCTTTAGATGAACTTGTGATAATCAGCACTTCATAGGAATAAGTGGCTTACCATGTGAACTTATCCTAGAGCCATCAGGGAGATATAATTTGCCAAGTATATAGGAGTTCTGTTTCTAGTATAATTAAAAGCCCTTTCATTATTTTAATATATCAGAGCACAATGATCTCAGGACACAATGCAAATCTGAATCATTCTTCATGCAATGATTTGAACTGTGACAAGACAATATCTCTGTCCCATCTCTATCCCACTATATAGAATTATACGAGTTTTAATGTCTTTTTGTTCTTTCTTTGTGATATTTAGAAAAAAATATTATGCTTGGACTTTAGTTTTGAAACTTTAAACTCCTTAGACACATGAACATTTGAACAATGAGACATTTGGTAAGCAAAGATGCTGCTAGCCAGGAAATCACCATGGAAACCACCAAAGACATGGAATATGAAGATGATCAACTTCAACTCTGAGTTAATTTTTTCTCAAGGTTGTGGCATTTTGGTTCATTGATTCATATGTTGAAGTGTCTTTTAGAGGAAATGCTGTCAGAGACAAAGTAGAATCTCCCAAGATTCATTATACAGTAAAATTTGGAACAAGTCAGACTCAAGTTCTCCAAAGTAAAATAAGATAACAAACAAAATATCCCAAGGAATCATAAATTCTTGCTAAAGCATAG
Source organism: Bison bison bison (assembly GCF_000754665.1). Taxonomy (NCBI): domain Eukaryota; kingdom Metazoa; phylum Chordata; class Mammalia; order Artiodactyla; family Bovidae; genus Bison; species Bison bison. Next base: position 7,778,049 of record NW_011495035.1, on the reverse strand, counting down.
TCATATAGAACCTGGAAACTGAACCACTAGGTATATCCCAAATAAACTATTGTCATAAGACTATGGTGGTTCTTTCATTTCAGGTGTTGTATTATGACAATCTAACATATAATGAATTATCAGAGTCCTCTCTACTCATTAAACAGCAGTTCATGCTTAATGTAAGCTCTAGTTTAAATTCAGCTATAGAACATTATATCTATTTTGTTTTTAAAGTAAATGAAACATAATTGGGGCAATAATTTTAAAGTTTAGAAATGAGCTATACCTTAGGAAATATAGTGAGTCCCTTTTAAAAACTGAGAAGTTGGCAGATGGAATATAATTGATGACTAAGAACATGATTGAGCTGGAAGGGACCTTGAAAAATCGTCTGGTCCAGCTGGAAGTCTTTAATTTGCCCTCCAGTAGCTAAATGTCTCAGGCTTCTAGAACAGATAGATGCCTGTTCCTTCTCAAAGTTCTCCAGGGAAGGAGTCTCAACAACTTAATTTGATAATCCGTGCCAGGATTTTATCACCTTGACAGTCTAGAAGTTCTTCTTTATATCCCATAGAAATCTCTCTTGTAGCCTGTTTTCTCTAGGTAGATTTTCAGTGAACAGAAAAACATAAAATGTTCTGTGCCCTTCTCGGAAACATTCCTCACATACCCAAGTTGTTGCATCTTAATAGTATCTCCTCTGGGCTAAATTACAACTGTCCTCTCCTGTTTTGAACACATAGGACACATTCCTGGGTCCTTTGGAATTACTTTTTCCCTGATCATGAATTTTTGAAATAGGAAGTAGCTTCTACCTGTCATATGTTAAGCTCCAGGGAAAATAGTAACAGCTATGTTTTCACCGTACTGCACAGTACTTTGCAATTTCATGTGCTTTATTTCATTAGATCTACAACATCAACTGTGTTAATTAGGCAGAGAATGAAATCCTCATTTATATTTTCAGAATTATGTAAACTTAAGTGTTCATGTGGAATAAAGTACTAGTAAATAAACCCAACTGAATATATTGGGCCCGTGATGCATGCTACACACAGCTCTCTACTTTGCCATATTATTTTAGGTGTTTTCACAAGCTATTTCACATACCCATCGGGGACTATTTGTAGTTAGAAAAATTGATTTTATTGTGTTTATAGTACATGTTTTTCCTATGGCTGTGTAGCTGGTCAGTAGCAGAGGTTGTATTTAAACTTATGTCTCCTCAATTAAGGGAAGAAATATTCCTCCTTCTAAATAACTGCCTCTTCCTTGGCATTTTAATTTTTTTTTTTTTTTGTAGCAAGATATAAAATGCAACAAAGTAAAAATTTGCTATGATGATTATATTAGGTAATATTTCAATCAGTGATTAACAAAAACATGTTAGCCTTAGGGTTAGGGTAAGTGCTCAGTTAATGCTAGTTTTTGTTATTACTGTTATCAGCATTATATGCACAATAGAGGAATAGAACAGCTGAGTTGAAATCACTAAAAGCAATAGAAAGTGATCACATCTAAGTTCAATAACTCCACAAAAACTTTTTACAAAAAAAATACTTGCACTGCAATTCATGTTACTTTGAAAAAACTTCAGATTGACTTACAAATCTAAAAGTCAACAATGCAATATGAGATTTTCCAGAAGTTAGAGAAATCTTGATATTAAGAGTAACCAAAAGTCTGAGTGTAGTGCTGCACATAAGTTAGATAAATTATTATAGTGGACTTCAGATGCAAATGTCTACTGCTGTGAAATGTCTAATATTTCAAAATCGGTTCTTTGATTTTCTCTCAGAGAAGAGAAGAGTGAATAATTTATTCATCTCTTGACTATGAACATCGCTATGTGATGCTTTTGAATTAAAGACTTCTCACATTTAAGCCCCTTGCTTGTTAAAGTACTCAACCTAATGCCATAAGAAATTCTTGTCATTGAAGACCTGAAAAGGTATTATTTCTTTCTATTTTCCAAATGTACAACAAAGCTTTCTTTCTTAGTGTTAAAATAGATGTCATTTGTTTATGCTAAAACTACTCAGAGCAGTGAATTAATGTTTAAGGGTTCTGTATTTTAGGTCAGTTTTACTAATTGGTTGTTTTATAATCAAATCATTTAAATAGTTTTCAGTTCCCTTGGTGCTATGGATGGTTTGTGTCCACCAAATTCATATGTTGAAACCTAACACTAAATGTGATGGTTTTGGGAGATAAGGCCATTAGGACAGTGCTGGTTCATGTCCTCCTAAAAGGGAACCTAGAGAGCTCCCTTGCCCCCTCCATTGTGTGAGGACACACTTAGAAGCCTATGAGGAAGAGAGTTCTCATGAGACATCAAGTCTCCTGGTGCCTGGACTTTGAACTCAGCTTTCAGAACTGTAAAAAATAAATTTCAACTGTTTATAAGCTATCCAAATGAAAGTATTTTGGACTCAAACATTTGCCAAACACCAATCCCTTCTATTCATTCCATTGTGTGAATTAGATGAGATGTTACAAATGAAAGAACTTTGAATATTCAGGCATTATCCCCACCATATATGGAGTTTCAACAAATACAAAGCACTTTCTTACTGTGTCTTTTATCTACAGGTTCCCTATAGTTCTTAAATGTGCATATTAATTGATTGATCAGCCCTATACCCTCTTTTTTCTACCTTTTCCTTCGTTCAACATCTCTTTCTCCAAAACTCGTACACAGTTTTTAAGTCCTGAGCCAAATGTTGCCTTCTCTGAAGATCCTTACCTTTCCCAGACTGAGACAGTCACTTCTTCAATCTGTGATCTCATCCAGATGTAACAATTGCCATGCTGGAGTCCAAGTCATGGGCTTAAATATCTTTTTGTTTTTTTGTTTACTAGACTGAGTTCATTACACAGATCAAAGTACATTCCTCTCAAACAAACAGACTCGCAAATTATGAGAGCTTCTAAGGAGTCATTATAAGCTCTTACTACTGTACTGATTAATCTTCAGGAACATACATGTGAATTATTTACTTCACTGTCACTCTTTCAGTAGAGATTTTGCAAGGGGGATTGATACTCTCCTGAACTGAGTCAACTACCAATCAAAAGAAAGTAGCCAGCAATCCTCCCACCGCCCCATTCACCTCACCTCCAAGCCCTGTGCCTGCTTAGGGATCTCCTAGTACTTCCCCCGACCCTTCAGACCCACCACCCAATGCTCTTAATCACTAGGCACCAGCAAGGCTCACATGGGTTCCAGAGGTTGAGAAGGGCACAGCTTTGGTGGTCAGATGGACTTAGATTTGACTTTTGACTGCCAAATGCTTTAGGAAAAGCCTTAAACAAGTTAACCACTTCAAGTGTTTTTCCATATCTAGAAAGTGAGGATAAGAACACCAGTATGTTGAGGAAAAAAAGTGTGTGTGTGTTTGTGTGAATGAACCATTTGTAGAGGACTTGGCACGTAATAAGTTCACTAATTATTATGGGCTTTGGAATTTGAGACATAAGAAATTAAATCCTCATTCTGACTCACCCAATGATCAGCTGACTAGATAAATTTCAAGTTTTGGGTCTGTGTGCCTCTTTCTCTTAAACACACGCAGATAGACACATGCACGCATACACATGCGTTCTACGCTATGACATAAAGAGGAATGGTATCACTATACTTAAAGAATTTATTTTCTAGTGTAGACTACACTTTCAAAGGCAGCAAGGTACACCTCCTTCAATGTTTTTTCCCCACTAAAAGTAATCTATTCTAAACCCATTGAGTCTAGGCCTACTATGTAGAGATGTTTGATTAATAGGAATCAGTAGTTTCATTTATTGCAGATAAAAATAGACTTTGTTTTTACTTCTTAAATGGCTTCCAATCCTGGGTAAATATTTATTTTTACCTTTAAATGCCTTCCAATTGTGTAAGGTGTTTATTTCTTTTGAGGCTCACAACCACTAGCAAGGTAAATTTTAAAAAGCAGTAAACGTATGTTTATTTAAATTATGAAGCCCCCATAGCTCTGGTGGTTTAATAAGTTGTCTAGAGTCACAGAGCTAATAACAAAATAATAGCAGTTTTAGTTGTCATTTATTGAGATTTTAACATGAGCTGAGTAGCATCCTGAGTGTTTTATATGTATTAGTTCAGTGGTAGGAGACAGGTGTTATCTACATTTTAAAGCTAGAGGAAGTGAGGCTAATAATTGTGAAGGGTTTTGCCAAAAGAACCAGAAACAGAATTGGAAACAAAAACCAACCCCCATACCTGTGCTCCACTCTGCATCCTAATAAGCAGAGACGTCCAATGGTCAGACATGTGGACTTTGGAAGGGTAGTTACCCTGGTTTGAGTCATGACTCTATTATATTACCTGAATGACTTTCACAAAGTTTATCTAATTGTCTAAACATCTGTAAGTTAAGTATATCATAATAGTCTCAATCTTGGGATCTTGGAATGATTTGACTACTAAAGGTAAAACTTTTGGTGAAGCGCATACTCTGTTCTATTCTATGACAAACCTAGATACCATATTAAAAAGCAGAGACATTACTTTGCCAAAAAAGGTCTGTCTAGTCAAAGCTATGGTTTTCCCAGTAGTCATGTATGGATGTGAGAGTTGAACCATAAAGAAAGCTGAGTGCCAAAGAACTGATGCTTTTGAACTGTGGTGTTGGAGAAAACTCTTGAGAGTCCCTTGGACTGCAAGGAGATCCAACCAGTCCATCCTAAAGGAAGTCAGCCCTGAATATTCATTGGAAGGACTAATGCTGAAGCTGAAACTCCATCCAATACTTTGGCCACCTGATACAAAGAACTGACTCATTACAAAAGACCCAGATGTTGGGCAAGATTGAAGGCAGGAGGAGATGGGGACGGCAGAGGATGAGATGGTTGGATGGTATCACCAACTGAATGGACGTGAGTTTGAGCAAGCTCCAGGAGTTGGTGATGGACAGGGAAGCCTGGTGTGCTGCAGTCCACGGGGTCACAAAGAGTTGGACACAACTGCATGACTGAACTGAACTGATACTGTGTTCTGAATAACGCCTTTTATTATTAGTTCTATCTGTTGCTGCACTAGTTCACCTTCCACATTTCTTGTTCATTTTCCTTCTTAGTAGACTTTTCAATTCTTTAAATAAATAAGACAGAAAACTTGGAGTAAGAGAGACAAATGTGATGTCGTATTTCTCAAGGATGAGAGGGTGTGCTACTTTTATGCATATTTTCTTTCCGGCCCACCCAAAAGACCATTCCTTCTCTCTACAATTTCTCTAATTCTATACAGACTTAATGGACCATTAAAGCTACCTTCCTCTGAGAAACCTTACTTCTCCTGAAATAGAAAAGTGAAAGTCTGTGACAATGATAACAAATATGGAAAAGATTATGGACCATGTCTCAAAGGAAAATAACCCTTTTATTAGAAACATATTAAGGCAAAGGAAATCAATCTTGTGAGATCATGAAAATCTGGAAGAGTCTAAAGTTGATTTATTTATTTAAGATTTATACCCAGTCCACTTCCATAAAGGATTCAAAGTGGCAGCAGACTGGGCTAAACTCATTTTCTTGTAATATGTCTCAGACTGGAATTAGAAGTTCGTTTTCTAGCAGATGAAGTTAAGCTGATTATAACAAATGAGCTATTGAAAATCAATACCATAAAACTGTTCCATTAGTACCTGTACAATCATCCCAGGATTATAAGTAATATTTATACTCTCAGACACTGACATTTTCAGGAAATGAGATGCAGAACATTTACACGGGCCACAGCCACCTGTGGTTACTTGGCTTTGATGATTAAAGCATGTTGCTAATGAGGCCAAGGTCATGGGCTCGCTCTCTCCATAGCCCAATTATCTCCTTTCTGTTCTGCAACTATGAATGGAATCATATTCCTTCAGCAGCTGCTTTACTATAATGTGCAAGGGGGTCATTGAAGTTAGAGAACACTCTTGGGTGACAACATATGCATCCCCACTGTTAGAAGGACACCACCAAAAATGTGGCACGTTGTCTGTGCCTTTTCTTTGGACAAGATTGGGAGAAATGTTCTCTCTTAAATATACACACACAGTGCACTTACAACACACACCCACATTCACATACATACACACACCTCTTTGGGTAAGGGAGGGTAATTCAGAGCAACAGTAACAAGGAGGAAACTTTTCAACTTTGCAGTCAAAAGGAGTTAAATCAAGTCCCAGTTTTCACATATAGTAGCAGCAAGGTCTTAGATAAAGTCCCTCACTTTTCAAAATAATTTTTAAAAAGTACAATATGTTTACCTTACAGAGATGGGGGAGTACTGATGATATAATATGTGTATAGCACTTGGAAGAGACACACCAATGATCTTAAAAAATCATCATTATTTAGGCATTAGTATGTACCAGGTATTTTAATAAGTTCTTTACACATATTATCTCATTTAATCTTCATAGTTCCTTATGGCATGGGTGTCATTGTTATCCTTTTTATTCATGATGAATTAAAGTGAGATTTAGAGATTCTAAGTAATTTTCCCAGTTCCACACAATGAGAAGACAACTAATATACAAGCTTAAGCTGATCTCACTCCAGGGTCCACATGTTCTTGTACTGTGCTGTATTCTTGCTGCTTTTCCTAAAACACAAGCTGCTGTGGTTATTCTAGCCTCTGTTAACTGGCCTTTAATAATGTGGTCCATTCTCTAACACAGAAATACGATTTCATTTCCTGTGGGCTGCCTGCTCCTTTAGCACAAATCCTTCAGTTGGCATCATTGCCGTCATACTTCAGGAGCCTGCTAGAGTCATTTTAGATTGTGTATTCCCTCAGGGACCTATGTGAACATAAATTCTCTATCTCCGGAGACCCTTACAAGAAATCTAATGTTAAGTATATAAAGCAAAGCAAACAAGGACCACAAATTACTTACCTCTCTATTTGTATGCATCTATTTTTACCCCTGAGGGTCCTACAAGATGGATTTCTAAAGCAGATATTCTGGGAAGCCACATAAACTCTAGGCCCTGGTTCATTATACAGCAATACCAGTGACTCGAAATTTCCACTCTTGAAGGCTAAATAAGTTACATCCATTTGATAATGTTGAAATATGCTTCCACTATTATAACCTTCATCTTTTATTCTCTGGAAGAAGAAATTATATCTTCAGAAAACCTTTTATAGAGTGGAAATCCAGAGATTACCAAGTTAACAGTGTCTGTGCTTGAGGTCTATTATTGGCTGGCTTTTAAACTAAAATTTCAATTTCTGAGACAGTTTGATGAAGTGGAAAGAGCATGAATGTTGGACGAAGTGAAGACCTAAGTTTAATTCTGCTATTTACTAGCAATATACTGAAGCAATTATTCTACCTTTTTTTATTTTCTCCTTTCTTGCCTGTAAAATGAGGCTAAAAATACCTAATTCTAGTTTTGCAATGACAGTTATTACAAGTAATACAAGCAATATAATTGCTACCAAGTATCTATTGCATGTAACTATTAATTATTTTAATTAGGAATTCCTAGAGAAATATTTCTATTGATTCAGGAGCATGGGGAGATAGAACCTAGGTTAGTTTTCTCCCAAAGCAGTCTTTCATTGAACTGTAATGGTAGGAGCATCAGCCAGGGTCTGTACTCAAAATGGGAAGAATATGTCCATGGCATACTCAAAATCAGATAATTTGAGGAGGGCTTATAAGAGGATATCCATAAAGGCATGGGGAAGTTCAGTTACTTTATCAGCTATCTATTGCTATAACCTAAACAGCATATTAAAAAGCAGAGACATTACTTTGCCAACAAAGGTCCATCTAGTCAAGGCTATGGTTTTCCCAGTAGTCATGTATGGATGTGAGAGTTGGACTGTAAAGAAAGCTGAGCACCAAAGAATTGATGCTTTTGAGCTGTGATGTTGGAGAAGACTCTTGAGAGTCCTTTGGACTGCAAGGAGATCCAACCAGTTCATCCTAAAGGAGATCAGTCCTGGGTGTTCATTGGAAGGACTGATGTTGAAGCTGAAACTCCAATATTTTGGCCACCTGATGCGAAGAGCTGACTCATTGGAAAAGACCCTGATGCTGGAAAAGATTGAGGGCAGGAGGAGAAAGGGACGATAGAGGACGAGATGGTTGGCTGGCATCACTGACTCAATGGACATGAGTTTGGGTAGGCTCTGGAAGTTGGTGATGGACAGGGAGGCCTGTCGTGCTGTGGTTCATGGGGTTGCAAAGAGTCAGACACAACTGAGCGACTGAACCAAACTGAATTGAACAAAAATACCCCCAAATTTAGTGTTTATAACAACTCTCTGTTTGCTTATAACTCTGTGGGTTAGCTACTTAGGTTAGGGTAAGCTGGAAAGTCCTTCTTCTTTTTGTGCCTGAGAGTACACATTTAAGTGCAGTGATCCAGCAGACTGGATGGAATTTAAATGGTCCCAGATGACCTAATCCATGTTTCTGAAGATCAGTTCTGGTTGCTGGCTGGGTCAGGCTCTCTTTGGTCATTCATTGTCAAGAAGCCAAACTGGGCTTCCTTACATGAGCATGTCACAGATCCAGGAGGGAAAGGGCAGACTCTATAAAGCCTCTTGAAGCCACTGCTCTAGAACTTAAATAAAATCTATCTCTTATTCTGCATTCTCTTGCTTAAAGCAAGGGGAAAATCAACACGCATTAACAGGGCAGGAAAATAGATTGCAATTCTACACTGGAGTGGAGAAAAGGTCATGTTGCAAAGGGACATTTATACAAGGACAAGAGGAAGAGTTGCAGCCGTCTCTGCATGCAATCCAACATGCCAGCTCTTGGCTGGAAGTGAAGAGGAAAGGAAGGGGTTATCAAAATTCTGAGACAGAAAAATACATAGAATCAGCTCCCTGCAGAAAAAACAGTAATGATAGAAAAAGACCTGTTTAAAGCATCTTCCTCTAATTTTCTGCCAATTTACCTGTTTGCCAGATCGAAACAGTAGCCAGAGAAAAAGAAACTCATTAACATAATTCTTATACATCATCTTCATGGAACAAAGAAAACATGGAAAACTGTGGAGAATGGATCTAGAGAAGCAAGCAGAAGATAACCTACACAGGAAGGGAAGAGATATGCCATAACAGACATAGAATATAGGTTTTGTAGTTGGCTAAATCTGTTTGAATTCTTGGTCTGACCCTTTCCCACAGGGCATTTAGGAAGCCATTTCTTCCGTCTCAGCTTTAGTTTTCAATTTGTAAAACCATTATAGGAAATCCCTTCACTGGAAGATTATTGTGAGGGATAAATTAGGTTATGTAGATAGATAGATAGGTGTGTGTGTGTGTGTGTGTGTGTGTGTGTGTGTGTGTGTGTGTTACTTAGCACAGTAAACAGTCAAAGCATGGTAAGCCACGGAAGAGTCATGTGTCAATAGTCATTAGAAAAAGCCAATGTATATTCTTTCTTGTTGCTTAGAGTTTGGGTCTTAATTTTATGGTTAATTGTTTCATTTCTCTCTTGCACTTTGCCTGAGTAGGCAAAGCCTGACTACCAGATTCCAGGGTCCATTTCAAGCCTAACAACCTACAGAACCCTTCTAGGTTGCTCACTACTGGAGTGCTGAGGGAGGAAACGATACCGCTGCAATGGTGAGGGAAGCTAGGAAGCCAGGGCCTTGTATAATCATGCTTATACAAAGTGTCACAGGTGTCTCATTTACCAGCAATTTCTCATCTCAGCCCTTTGCTCCACATGAAGTAAATGCATAATCCCTCTGGAGTGGCAAATGCAGATAGATACCACAGCTGACTAGAAGAATTGGCATGTGCTGAGATAGAGAATGGAATGACTTCCTTGTGAAAATTGATCCGCTAGAAGCAGCCTCTCTCCTCCAATCTATTCATCCTGCACTCCTGTCCCATGCTCTAAGGGTCTAGCCTGTACTAGCTACAGATTTACTCTGTGGGGCCTGAATAGTGCTCTCAGAAAAGAAGGTCTCGACCCTGAAGATACTGAGGCAATAAGCCATTTCTGCATCCTCCCAGGGAATCATACACAATCCAGGAATTATAAAGCTCTTGGGAACTTGAATATTATCCCATCAAGAATTCCCCACATGAGTTTGGAGTGATTTTATTCAGTACCATTTTGTAGATTTCTTGCATATAATGTTTATTGTGATAAATCATTTTGGAAACATTGAATTAGACTAAGTATGTTTCTTTATTGCAAGACTTCAAGGATTCTTTAGATTGATAAAGTACCTTGTGGAACAACTAGAAGGGAAATGGTAGTTTTATGATTTACCCTAGACAATTCCTTTTGGGGAAGGGTCTCCTGGGTTTAATACTTCACAGATCAAACTTGGAGGAATTTTTTAAAATAAAAAATCAATTGATCTCTCTCTCTCTCTGTCTTTATCTCTCCTCCTTCAATATTGTGTTCCAGATAGAAGGGACCTGTCAACAAGATATGAGTGGATTATGAGACAGATAATCTTATAGTTAATTTTGGACTATCATAGTGGGTTAAAATTCAATGAAAATTTTAAAAGAGCTTGTGGCCCTTATGCACTGAACTTGGCCAGCTCTCCAAATACAAGACATTTGTTTCAAATTGAATTATTTCTTCACAGGGATAATTGTGTCTGTTCATCCACAACCTCTCACCTTGTAGCCTCTGAGCCCAGTGATGTGTACTTTTTCTTTACATTTACTTTTTCTTTAGAAACCATCAGCTCCATTCCTATCACATGGTGGAACAAATGGCAGATCAAATGAAGTCTCTAAACCACTTGAGAATTCTAATTCTCAAGCTTATGTGGCAGTTTTAACTCTACATAGTTCTTTGTGTACAGTTTACAATTTTATTCTTTCAACACTCTGTAGAGAAGAAAGTACAACCAGAACAAAGTTCTTTAAATGCTAAATATTTATGTTAAAGTAAATACAACTATGCAACAACAAAGACATACCCCTAAGTTCCTTTGTCCTAATGATTTATTCCAATTTTTCCCTCTTAATGTGCAGTTTCTACAGTATGTTTCATTGAACTTGTCTCCTATGATTCTCTATAACACATGTCCCTCAAAAAAATCACAATATACAATGACTAAAGCTCTACAAAGCCTGACAATAAAGGAACATAATTAAATTTATTTGACTGCTTATTTAAAATTGGACTTAGAACCCTATGTTGCATATCATTTAAAGGCAGTTTATTTGACAGATTTTAGAATTTATCTCTCTAAAGAATGCAGAAAAGTATCAGTGGAGACTGCAGAGAGGAAGAAAGGAAATAATACTTGCTGAACAACTACCCTCTCCTAAGTGATTTACATGCATTGGCTGATTTCATCATCATGACAGGCTTGGTGGTAGATATTAGTGTGCTTTTCTATGAGATGAGACGCAGGTTCAAGAGGTTAAGTGAACGGTTCAATATCAGCCAGCTGGAAAATGATGGAGTTGCAAATTGATCTCTCTTCTTCCTGGTTCTAGGAAGTGCATCTGATCCTCTCTAAAATAATTTTGAAGTTTCTTGCAAATTATTTCAAAGCCTGGTTTTTAGGAGATATTCCCCATTTCTCCAATTACCTAAGCTCATTATTGTACTAGCAACTACTTCTCTTATTTGTTTACACATTCCCTAAGTACCTGGTTATCACTTCTTGTCTGCTGTGGCTGGTTTTGCATTCAGGATTCCTTGTATATAAATCATGAAGAATTGATGAGCAATCGTTAGCAACAATTACAGTTATAAACATTTCCAGGGCTTTAAAAGGAAATAGATACACACACATAGTAAAATCCATAATCCACAATCAATTTATAACCTGAGAATAATGCTGGTAGAACTATAATTTCTTTTGATTATTACTGTGTACAGTATATTTTCAGTATCCCATGAAACGGGTTGTATAAACTGTATTTAGCAGAACTTTGAAACCAAGTTTTTCTCTGTACTTTCATTATCATAAAGATAGCTATTTTAAAATAATAAAAATTAATGAGACAGTACTGTCTGGTGTGTGTGTATTTGTGTATAAAACATATGTATGCATGTGCATATTCAGTTGCTCACTCGTGTCAGACTTTTTGTGACCGCATGGACTGTAGCCCCCCCAGGCTCCTCCTGTTCATAGGATTTTCCCAGCAAGAATACTGAAGTGGGTTGCCATTTCCTCCATCAGGGGATCTTTCTGACCCAGGGATTGAATCCACGTCTCCTGCATTGCAGGTAGGAAATTCTTTATCACTTAGTCACTGGGAAACCCCTGTGTATGCATATATATAATTACATAATCATTTATACTTGTTCTATGTCTATATATTCATCTTTGTGTGTGTGTGTGCAGTTTTGAGTTGTTTCTACATTACCAGTTACATATAATGGATTTTGTTGTCAGGTTGTGTGAGTTTATTTCTGACTCTCCATTCACTGTATGAGCTCGGCAAATCTCTTAAACTCACAATGAGTGCTTCTGATCACTGCTCTACCACAAACTTTATGACTTACAAAAGCACAAAATAGATTCCAATGGACTAAAATCAAAGTTTTGGCAGAGCTATGCTCCTAAAGGCTCTGGAGGAAAAAAAATTTTTTTTTGCCTTCACTGCTTTTAAAGGATACCTGCATCCATTCAGTTGTGGCTGTTTTCATCGTCAATATCAGAAATGGCCCATCAAGTTTTTCTTATGTCAAATCACTTCAAACCTGATTCTCCTTCTGCCTCTAGCTTTCATGTATAAGAATTCTTTTGATACTCTCTCTACCATACTGACTGTTCTAAGATAGCCTATCACCTAAATGATGGAGCCCACATTTCAGGATTCATGTTTGAGATCTGAGATAACAAGAGAAAATGTCTGATACGCATTGTGAGAAGGAAGAGATTAAATTTAATGTATATTATATAAAAACCTTTTATGACAAAGTTTTAGGGGAAAAAAATACATAAAGCTATTCTTAATATATGGTCAGAACCAGAGCAGTGTGGGTAATTAGAAAGTGTGTTCTTATCATAATTCCCGAGAAAAGTTTATCTTGCTGGTTACAGAAGAAAAGAGACATTTTTCTTTACTTTTCTGAGAAGGTGCGAGTCAATTTCATTTCATGATGCCAAAAACCATCAGTTGCATGTGGCAAAAAAAAAAAATGTCATAGTTGCCTGTGACAATATATTTACAAGAATTCTGAAGGTCAGCAGGAAGGATTGTCTTGGTTATGGTGGTAGAATTATGAATGTCACATATTGTCACCTTTTTTCCACTAGGTTGGTATGTTTTAAATGTAGGTATATATGAGATCACTTCATGGGAAATAGATGGGGAAACAGTTGGAAACAGTGTCAGACTTTATTTTTTTGGGCTCCAAAATCACTGCAGATGGTGACTGCAGCCATGAAATTAAAAGACGCTTACTCCTTGGAAAGAAAGTTATGATCAACCTAGATAGCATCTTGAAAAGCAGAGACATTCCTTTGCCAACAAAGGTCTGTCTAGTCAAGGCTATAGTTTTTCCTGTGGTCATGTATGGATGTGAGAGTTGGACTGTGAAGAAGGCTGAGCGCCGAAGAATTGATGCTTTTGAACCCTGGTGTTGGAGAAGACTCTTGAGAGTCCCTTGGACTGCAAGGAGATCCAACCAGTCCATCCTAAAGGAGATCAGTCCTGGGTGTTCATTGGAAGGACTGATGTTGAAGCTGAAACTCCAATATTTTGGCCACCTCATGCGAAGAGTTGACTCACTGGAAAAGACTCTGATGCTGGGAGGGATTGTGGGCAGAGGAGAAAGGGACGACAGAGGATGAGATGGCTGGCTGGCATCACCGACTCAATGGACATGAGTTTGAGTGAACTCTGGGAGTTGGTGGTGGACAGGGAGGCCTGGCATGCTGCGATTCATGGGGTTGCAAAGAGTTGGACACGACTGAGCGACTGAACTGAACTGAACTGAGATGTGAGATAAAAATAGGCATTACAAATGTAATTTAATGAAAGCTATCTAGTTTCACATTATTTTCTCTTCCATAAAAAAATGATGATGATAACTGTCTACTTGTTTTAAGGAATAAGTAGCACAGCAAAAACTCTAAGTTATGTTCTAGGAACAGAAAAATCTTTCAGGAAATATATAAGTTATAGTCATTAATTCATGATTAATTCCTTCTTTTGTAATTAAATAATATTTGTTTACTTTATTAGATACTTATTAAAATTTATTATTTGTTAACTTATTTGTTTCTAAAGAAGTCCCATTTATTGTGAGCTTCCTGAGTGCCAGCACCATGTTAGGTATTGCAGATGTAATGATTAGCCAAAAACAAGATTTCTGTCCTCATGGAGCTTGGGTTTATTGGAAAGTATAGGAATAATTCAAAGTGACACAAATAAATTTAAGAAAAATTAAAAGCTCTAGCTAGGATGAGTGTTAGGAAAGAGTTCCATTGTTACAATGGAGAAATTTAAGAGGGTGGGTTTAACCTAATCAGAGTTAATAGAAACTAACTAGATGAAAGGAGCAAGAGCAGATGAGTAATGGCAGAAGGAAACTCCAGGAAATGATAACGACATGTGCAAAGGTCCTGAGGTGAGATGAGTACAGCTCATGGGTGACGAGGAAATGAAGTTCCATTGTGCTAGAACACTGAACCCAAGGCTAGAGTAGCAACAAATGAGTTTAAAGAAGTTATTAGAAGTGGAGATAATTAGAAGGAAATAAGGAAGGGAAATATCTGATAAGAGTGGAAAAGCAATATATGATGGAGAAGTATTTATATGATAAAAAGGACTTCACTAACAGAAAGCTGTATCCCTACAGTCCTTTAAATTCCTGTAAGTGGATCTCCTGTTTCTACTGTTCCTCTTTTTTACTGTGGTTCCTTTCCCACACCATGAGAAATACCATGTGTCATGTGGTGTCCTGGAATCCCTATTTCTACCATGAAGTTGAGAATATGGAACGAGGAAGATATGTTGACCCATCATGAAGTAATTTTTTTGTGAACTCTGGAAAGGACCATCTTTAGCAATATTTATATGGAAAAAAAAGTGAACATTATGTCTAAACAACCAGATGATAGATTTCTTGCTGCTGCTGCTGCTAAGTCACTTCAGTCGTGTCCGACTCTGCGTGATCCCACAGACGGCAGCCACCAGGCTCCCTGTCCCTGGGATTCTCCAGGCAAGAACACTGGAGTGGGTTGCCATTTCCTTCTCCAATGCATAAAAGTGAAAAATGAAAGTGAAGTCGCTCAGTCGTGTCCGACTCCCAGCCTGATAGGACCGCAGCCTACCAGGCTCCTCCATCCATGGGATTCTCCAGGCAAAGTACTGGAGTGGGGTTCCATTGCCTTCTCTGGATAGATTTCCTAGACCAATGCAATTTGTTCATAAATTGGTGAATGTATGACCTTAAAAGTGCCCTTATTTCATCCTGTTTGGGAATGGCAAGAATTGTCTCTCACTAAAATCTCACCTGCAGACTTTCTCAGTGGCTCAGCAGTAAAATATCTCCCTGCCAATGCAGGAGGCAAGGGTTTGGTCCCTGGGTTGGGAAGAACCCCTGGAAAAGGAAATGGCAACCCACTCCAGTATTCATGCCTGGAGGAGGAGGAGGAGGCTGGCAAGCTGCAGTCTAGGGGGGTCACAAAAAGTCTGACAGAACTGAGCACACAAATACAAACAAGAACTCACCTAACTATGATTCTAGGGGTGGTGACTGCTAAGATGTAGGTGAGTTAAAAAAAAAAAAAAAAGTAAAGAGGAATCAATTTAAAAGAATAAATTAAACATTGATCTTGGTGATGAAGATGTCCAAATCATTTTACTTTTTGATATTAACCTGTCTTCTGGACAAAAGAGGCCAGAGTGCTTGAATTTTGTTCTTCTTGAAATGTAAGTTTACAGAAAAGTCCTGCTTATTTAATTGTCATAAAGCTAACCAAATTGTCTTAAAATTCAAATTCTAGAAAATGATTCATGTAGAACATAATTGTCATGATATCTTTAAAATGCTTGTTTATCAGCTTTTCTGAGATGAACTAATAAAAGATTCATGTTGCTAATAGACTTTTTTTTCCTTCTTATTTCAAGATGCTCTTATAAATATTAGAAAAAAAATTTACAGACAAACTAGAGTATTTAATATTATCATTCCATATTCTTGTATTTAGCTTCCTTTTAGTTCTGAAATTGGTATCTGGCAAAATGCATTCAGACTGATTCTTAAAAAAAAATAAAATAAAACTTTCTTGATTTCTTCCCTAACTCTTGTCTTCCTTGTGCTCAGCATAATACTAAGTGCTGGAGAATTCATAGTCTTCAAATAGACCGATAATTTAAAATCAAGTGCCAAATGTTGAGATAGAGATGTATGCAAGAAGCTATGCATCCACTTCTCCATAAGTGCACACACAGTCTGAGGAGGCGGAGGATGGATTATGCAGAGAGGTATCCAAGGTGGCAGTGGCTGTCACTAGAGCTGCCTACTGAAGATGCTGTTCCCCAAAGAGAGCAAGGTGTTCCATGCAGAGAATGCAGCATAAGCAAAAGTCTAAAAAAACAAACAAAAAATGTTGCCAACAGCATTTTGTTACCCTAAACTTACTAATTCAGGATTCAAAGACTCTTTTGGAATTAAATCAAAGGAAAAAAAATTAGAAGTCTATTGATTTCTCTTTGGAATTTCTTTAAACCTAAAAAATCTTTTGATTTCAATCAGTAATCAACATGTATTTTTAATTTTTTAATTAAAGTAATCAATCTTAATTGACAGAAGTGTTCTGCAAATGCAGTTCTCTAGTTAATTTTGAATCATAGTTAATGTTTCTTCTGTGTATTTTAGGGGTAAAAAAATTAAGCTTAGTAAAGTCAAGATGGTAATCTAAACAAACCTGTTTAAATGGTTGACTCAAGATCTTTTGGGGTTTAGGGTTCTTGTTGTAAAGCATCAATTATGTATCATTCATAATACTTGAGAACCACTACATTATTTAAGAATTTCTGGACATAGCAGTGCATTTTAAAGAAGAAAAATGTGAGCCTTGGGGAGTGAAGTAGCCCATTTCAAAAATAACCACAGAGGTCAAGGATTACTACAGCCTGTTAATGAAAGTGCTGACCAAGATCTCCTTAACCCTAATTTCATTGATATGTTCTGTTGACCCAGATGTGTTCCACCCAGATGTGTCATTAGTTCAGTTCAGTCGCTCAGTCGTGTCCAACTCTTTGCCACCCCATGAACTGCAGCACGCCAGGCCTCCCTGTCCATCACCAACTCCCGGAGTTCACTCAAACTCATGTCCATCGAGTCAGTGATACCATCCAACCATCTCATCCTCTGTCATCCCCTTCTCCTCTGGCCCCCAATCCCTCCCAGCATCAGGGTCTTTTCCAATGAGTCAACTCTTCACATGAGATGGCCAAAGAATTGGAGTTTCAGCTTCAGCATCAGTCCTTCCAATGAACACCCAGGACTGATCTCCCTTAGGATGGACTGGTTGGATCTCCTTGCAGTCCAAGGGACTCTCAAGAGTCTTCTCCAACACCACAGTTCAAAAGCATCAATTCTTCAGTGCTCAGCTTTCTTTACAGTCCAATTCTCACATCCATACATGACCAGATGTGTCATTCAGTTCAGTTCAGTTCAGTCGCTCAGTCGTGTCTGACTCTTTGCAACCTCATGAATTACAGTATCTCTAAATTACCAAGTCCAAAGTAGAAATCTTGATATCTCCCTAACTTCTGTATTCTTAGAAATGCTCCTTCCCTAGGCTTCTCCATCTGATAAAATAACAACAACAAAATCCAAATCAATTACCCAATTATAGCTTGCCTACTGGTAGTTCTTGACAAGTCCATCCCCAACTGCCAACTCAGTCTAAGCCACTAGTACCCATCACAGGGGCTACTATTAGAACTTCTAGTTCCGCTCTTGACTCCTGACCATTCATTTATCACACAGTAGACAGAGTAATCTTCTTAAAGCATTTTGTTTGTTGTTCAGTCACTCAATCATGTCCAACTCTTTGTGACCCCATGGACTGAACACACCAGGCTTCCCTGTCCTCCATTACCTCCCCGAGTTTGCTCAACTTCATGTCCATTGAGTTGGTGATGCTATCTATCTCATCCTCTGCCATTCTCTTGTCCTTTCACCTTCAATCTTTCCCAGCATCAGGGTCTTTTCCAATGAGTCAACTGTTCACAACAAATGGCTAAAATATTGGAGCTTTAGCTTTAGCATCAGTCCTTTCAATAAATATTCAGGGTTGATTTCCTTTAGGATTGACTGGTTTGATCTCCTTGCAATCCAGGGGACTCTCAAGAGTCTTCTCCAATACCACAGTTCAAAAGCATCAGTTCATCAGTGCTCAGCCTTCTTTATGGTCCACTTATCACAACTGTACATGACTACTGGAGAAACCACAGCTTTGACTAGACAGACCTTTATTGGCAAAGTGATGTCTCTGCTTTTTAATATGCTGTCTTGGTTTATCATAGCTTTTCTTTCAAGGAGCTAACCTCTTTAAATTTAATGCTTGCAGTTGCTATCCACAACGATTTTAGAGCCCAAGAAAATCAAATCTGTCACTGTTTCTACTTTTTTCCGTTTTATTTACTATGAAGTGATGGGACCAGATGCCATAATCTTAGTGGGTTTTTTTTTCTGTTGTTGTTGTTTTGTTTTCTTTTAATGTTGAGTCTCAAGCCAGTTTCAGTTCAGTTCAGTTCAGGTCATTTGCTCCATCATAAATGACCGTTTGTGACCGCATGGACTGCAGCATGCCGGACTTCCCTGTCCATCACCAACTCCAGCTTGAGCAACCAGCTTGCTCAAACTCGTGTCCATCCAGTCAGTGATACCATCCAACCATGTCATCCTCTGTAATCCCCTTCTCCTCCTGCTTTCAGTTTTTTCCAGCATCAGGGTCTTTTGGAACGAGTCAGTTATTTGCATCAGGTGGCCAAAGTATTAGAGCTTCAGCTTCAGCATCAGTCCTTCCAATGAATAGTCAGGAATGATTTCCTTTAGGATGGACTGTTTGGATCTCCTTGCAGTCCAAGGGACTCTCAAGACTCTTCTCCAACACCACAGTTCCAAAGTATCAATTTAAACCTACATATTATTTAAAACTTAAAACCAAATCCTTTCTCATGACCTGAGAAGTCCAGGATAAAGGGATTCCAGCTTATCTCTGCACATTCATGCCACTGTACACTTCTGGCTCCATCCTCAGTGGCCTTCCTTGGGCCCACTATAACACACTGAGGTCTACCCTGCTTAAAGCATTTGTAAATTTCTTTTTCAGGTTTCATTGTAAATGGAACTTTTTCTAAGTTGTTGGTCCTTGTGTCGCTCTCTATCACAGCCCCTTCTTTATTTCCTCTTAGCATTCATCTCAACTTGTAAATATTATTATTATAATTATTATTATTTGGTGGTGTATAGTGGGTGGGTGGGAAATTGGTTGGCTTATACCTGCTGCCCTCTTGTAGCACATTTATCCTTCACTATTTTTCTGCAGAGCAAAGCACAATGCATAAAACATAATAAACAGTAAGTGTTTCTTGAATGATTTGATGTATCATAAATATAGATCTAGTCAATGATTAGCTGCAAGTTTTCTGACAACAATATGAATAGCAGGGAGTATTTTTTTAATTGATAACATAATTATAAAATTTTCTTTTCACTTCATGTAAATGTTCATTTTTCTTACATTACATACAGCATTCACTTGAGAGTTAAAATAGTTAATTTAAATAAGGATAATGCAATATTCTATAAAATTATATTTATTACTAAGGTTTCAAAAACAAAGAGGAAAAATTAGAAATTAACATAATTAAAATAACACAAACATAAATAAAACAGAAAGAGGCTGTTCTCATTTCTGGTACTACTTACACTTCATCTAAAACAATAAGTTCAAAGAGAGTCTTGGCCAATCAGTACCCCTTAAAATTATTTAATTTTTCAAAATTTATAGCTCTCTTATTTTGTGTATTCCTTAGAAAACACAATTCCTTGTATATTCCATTATGTATACAGAGAAGCTATTTAATTTTCATTTGACAGATATTGAAATTGAAGTTCAGAACAAATAAGAATCTTGCTTGAGGGTATCCAACTAGGGATTGCTAGTTCAATGGTGTTTCCATGATAAAATCTTATTTTCTGAGTACTTTTTTGTCACATATAACCCAAATCAAACTCAAATGCCTAAAACGTTGGACTAACCAGTTTGGAGCTGTGAGGGGGAACATGGTGAAGGAAAGAGTAGTGCTTCTCAATGAGATGACCCTATTCAGCAGCCCACTAAGTTGGCACCATATGAGAAAGTGGCATGACATCTGACTTCTAAACACTGATAACTGTTTCAGACTTTGAAGAAACTGACACTCATGACATCTAATCTGTCTGTAGATGGCTTTGATCTTGAGCTGAAGGTTAGCAACCTCTTTAAAAATGCCAAACACATTTTTAAAAAACTTCAAGTATTCAGAGATTTTGGCAACAAAGTGGGTTTAAACTTACATTGTCGCCAGAGCAGAACCTTAGAACCTATAATTTTGTGTGTGTTATTTTCTGCCAACTAAAAATACTTTCCAGGCTAGATATATAGAATTAATATTGCAGCATGACAAGATGAATACATTTCATTATAGTGTGTGGTTAAGTGTATGGACTTTCGTTAATTTGGCCTCAGGGAAATAGTTACAACTTAGACCTTGGAATGATGCATAAGGCTTCTTCATACGTGAAGAACTTGACTCCTGAACTTGACTCTACACTTTTGAGAGTCACGTTTAAATAGACAAACTTATGGCATCCCACTCCAGTACTCTTGCCTGGAAAATCCCATGGACAGAGGAGCCTGGTAGGCTGCAGTCCATGGGGTCGCTAAGAGTCGGGCACAACTGAACGACTTTTATTTGACTTTTCCCTTTCATGCATTGGAGAAGGAAATGGCAACCCACTCCAGTGTTCTTGCCTGGAGAATCCCAGGGACGGGGGAGCCTGGTAGGCTGCCGTCTCTGGGGTCGCACAGAGTTGGACACGGCTGAAGTGACTTAGCAGCAGCAGTAGCAGTAAGGTGCTTTTAAAACTCTATTAAAGTCTATTAAAAATCTTGTAGTAGAAGAAGAAGCTTTTGTGTAACTCCATGGTATTTTCTATGAAGTTTGCCCTTAAAATTTTATTTTAGAATAATTGTAAAAAATTAAAATATTTTATATGCAGTAAGAGGAATAAACCTATCTAGGGAAAAAAAAACCTACCTAAGGAGACAAAAGAATTGTATACAGAAAATTATGACACTGATGAAAGAAATCAAAGACAACATAAACAGATGGAGAGATATTCCATGCTCCTGAGTAGGAAGAATCAAAACTGTGAAAATGACTAAACTACCAAATGCAATCTACAGGTTCAATGTGATACCTATCAAATTACCAATGGCATTTTTCACAAAACTAGATAAAAAATTTCACAATTCATATGGAAACACAAAAGACCCCGAATAGCCAAAGCAGCCTTGAGAAAGAACAATGGGGCTTGAGGACTCAACCTTCCTGACTTCAGATTATATAACAAAGCTACAGTCATCAAGATAGCATGGTACTGGCACAAAAACAGAAATATAGACCAAAGAAACATGATAGAAAGCCCAGAAATAAACGCATGGATAGGGTACCTACGGGTACCTTATTTTGACAAAGGAGGCAAGAATATACAATGGGGCAAAGACAGCTTCTTCAATAAATGATGCTGGGAAAACTGGACAGCTACATGTAAAAGAATGATATTAGAACACTTCCTAACACCATACATAGAGTTAAACTCAAAATGGATTGAAGACCTAAATGTAAGACCAGAAACTCTAAAACTCTTAGAGAAAAACATAAGCAGAACACTCGATGACGTAAATTAAAGCAAGATTTTCTATGACCCACCTCCTACAGTAATGGAAATAAAAACAAAAGTAAACAAGTGGGACTTGATTAAACTTAAAAAGCTTTTGCACAGCAAATGAAACTATAAGCAATGTGAAAGTATAACCCTCAGAATGGGAGAAAATAATATCAAATGAAACAACTGACAAAGGATTAATTTCCAAAATATACAAACTGCTTATACATTGTAATACAGAAAAACAAACAACCCAATCAAAAAGTGGGGAAAAAACCTAAACAGACATTTCTCCAAAGAAGACATACAGATGGCTAACAAACATGTGAAAAGATGCTCAATATTGTTCATTATTAGGGAAATGCAAATCAAAACTACAATATCACCTCACACCAGTCAGAATGGCCCTCATCAAAAAGTCTACAAATAATAAATGCTGGAGAGGGTGTGGAGAAAAGGGAATGTTCTTGCACTGTTGGTGAGAATGTAAATTTATATAGCCACTATAGAAGATGGTATGAAGATTCTTAAAAAAAAAAACAAAAACAAAACTAAGAATAAAACCATCATATGACCCAGTAATCCCACTCCTAGGCATATACCCCAAGGAAACCAAAATTGAAAAATACACATGTACCCCAATGTTCACTGAACACTATTTACAATAGCTAGAACATGGAAGCGAATTATATGTCCTTCTCAGATGAATGGATAAAGAAGTGTGGTACATATATGCAATGGAATATTACTCAGCCATAAAACGGACACATTTGAATCAGTTCTAAAGAGGTGGATGAACCTACAGCATATTATACAGAGTGAAGTGAGTCCAAAAGAGAAAGGTACATGTTGTATATTAATGCATATATACGGATTCTAGAAAGATGGTACCGAAAAATTTATTTGCAGGGCAGCAATGGAGAAACAGACATAAAGAACAGACTTACGAACACGGGAAGACAGGAGGATAGGGTGAGATGTATGGAGAGAGTAACATGGACACTTACACTACCATATGTAAAATAAATAGCCAACAGGAATTTGCTGTAGGTCTCAGGGAATTCAAACAGGGTCTCTATATCAACCTAAAGGGGTGGGATAGGGAGGGAATGGGAAGGAGGTTCAAGAGGGAGGGGACATATGTACACTTCTGGTTAATTCATGTTCACAGAAAACAACAAAATTCTGTAAAGCAATTATCCTTCAAATAAAAAATTTTTTAAAAATTAAAATATTTTTATACAGTCAGAGCTACATCAGCTACACATCTTGCCAAATCATATTAATTTAACACAGAGGGCTTACTGAAAAAAGACATTCTCAAGGTAAACTTTTCCACTTGTTTAGTAGTGGTGATCTGAGTCTATTGAGCAATCTATGTTCGATTTATATACAATTTATACTCAGAAATGTATGCTTCCTTTTGATTATTCATTCAGAAATTTTTTTTTTTTTAAAGTAACTACTGGAGTTTAGAAATTTCCGTTGGCATGCTGGTTGTAAGAGGAATAAAAAGATAACATCCAACACTTCTGGGACTCATTTCTCAGACAGACAAATAAATTGGTATAATATAATGTAATATAATATACACTTACCATATAGTATAGTTGGCCTTCCCTATCTGCAGGTTCCACATCCGTGGGTGTGTGTGCCACATGTGTTCATTTGCTCAGTCATGTCCAATTCTTTGCGACACCGCAGACTGTAGCCCACCAGGCTCCTCTGTCCATGGAATTTTCCAGGCAAGAATACTGAGGAGGGTTGCCATTTCCTCCTGCAGGGGATCTTCCTAACCAGGGATTGAACCCATGTCTCTTGTGTCTCCTGCATGGGCAGGTGGACTCTTTACCACTGCACCACCTGGGGAGCCCCCATCCATTGGATACAGAGGGCCAGTTTGAAAGAACTGGAGTGTTTGTGGGTTTTGGCATCCGAAGGGCATCCTAGAACCAAACAATCCTTCATTAATACTGAGAGATGACTCTACTATAATATAACATAAAACATCCCCTAATAACATCATCCAACATAACATAATGTAATGTAATAAAAACCATTATAAGTTTTCTTAGAAGGATATCAATTTCAGACACACAAATCCAGTATCTCAATTCTTATCAACAGATATGAAGTAAATTAATTTCTCCCCTGTCTATTGACAATGGTTTGTAGGTTCTTCAAATTGTCTTAACTAGTTACAACTCATACTTTGGCACACATCTAACTTGAAATAATAAATGAGTCCAAACATTTCTGAAAATAGCTTGAGTAATGTCCCTTTATTTAAGAGATTTTTAAAAGAAACTTCTAAGGGCTGTACTCCATTAAGAATTTAAAAGGATAAAAATAGCTTTGTATGAGTTTGCAAGCCTGAAGATTTAGGATGACAGCACTTTCACTTTTAAATAGATAAGGAAAATGATCTGACTTAGAAAGCCAGTAATATATTCAATTATTCTTTGCTGTCAATAAAAATAGGCTGGAATTTATCTGCTCAGAGTTGGTTTAGGACATTTTATAATTACTGCACTTAAAGGTAATAAAGATTGCCCACACCCATTATTGTTACTACCAGAAGCCCTGGAGAATATACTTGAAGTTTATTATGAGTAAATATCAGGAATAAATTCTCTTGTTATGACATTTACTTCACAAGCTGGCAACTCAAATAGATGTAGATTACCTTATGTTTGAAATAAAATTACCTTGTCCATGCAGGCTTTTGAGCTTCCCTTATCGCTCACTTGGTAAAGAATCCGTCTGCAATGTAGGAGACCCCGGTTCGATCCCTGGGTCGGGAAGATTGGCTGGGGGAGGGGGA
>NW_011495035.1:7747313-7753274 GCF_000754665.1 Bison bison bison | reverse complement strand
TTCCTGGGTGGGGAAGATTGGCTGGCGAAGGGATAGGCTACCCACTCCAATATTCTTGTGCTCCCTTTGTGGCTCAGCTGGTAAAGAATCTGTCTACAGTGTGGGAGACCTGGGTTTGATCCCTGGGTTGGGAAGATCCTCTGGAGAAGGGAAAGGCTACCCACTCTAGTATTGGGACCTGGATAATTCACAGAGTTGGCCATGACTGAGTGATTTTCACTTTCACTTTTCATGCAGGCTATTATGAATGCACCTAAAATTTAAGTGTTACCTTTCATATTTCTGAATTGCTGTTTTCTCCCAGGCATGGATCTGGACTCAGTCACTAATGCATGCTTTTTCAAAGTGTCATTGCAAAAAGTCATTATATTTCTTGGAAAAAAATATCTTAAACCAATTTTCAGAACTTATGAAGTGCTGTTATTTTCAAAGTCATTTATGAACATTAATTAATCAGTGTCCAGGACAGATATCTAACAAATATAGCATTTAGTTCCAGGAATAACATAACAAACTTGCAAAGATTTCAGCTTAGCATACTGCCTAGTCTTTGACAGGGATGGGGAGCAAAACAATTTATTACATCAAGACTTATTTTCTCTCTCATTGAGCTCCAACTTACTACTTTTATTTAGAGTCATCACATTTACTTCTCTTCTGAATTTACCTTGGACAAGATATTTATCTCCCAAGATATGCCTTACTAGACTAAAAACTATGTTTTGAAAAATAGGAAAGCAATCTGACATTTCTGATATGTTTTCAAAACCTACTATATTCCAAAAATTTTACTTTATTATATTTCTTTCAAAAATATGTTATTTACCCACAAAAATCTGGAGTTCAGTTTAGCATATTATTTTAGTCAAACTTATACAAGAAAAATACTTATTTTCCTGAGGAAACTAAGAAAAAACAAATCTCCCTGACAGTTGGCTGTTTAATTCAGTCCAGAAAGCAAGCTACATGTTTCAGGCATCATTCATTCTCTCTGTCGAGGACTATACCAAGAACTATGAAGTACAAAACTATTAAAAATAATGAGAGAAACAACTTTGCCTTTCTGTAAAAGTTATGTTACTGTGTCAAGACATTAGAGAAATAGCTACTATTTATAATTTCATAAAGAAAATGAATTTTAGTATGGAAAATTAGAAACATGTAGTCAACAAATGTTAAGACAACAAAACAATACAGGATTTTGATATTTTTTGTTGTTAATTCTTTCAATAACTTGTTTTAAAAGGTCCACCAGATTTCCTAGACCTGTAATTGCACTTGTATATATAAACAATAATTCCATAGAACTCAGAACATTGATGTTCAAGAAATACAGATGAAGATCTTGGCACACAATCTTTGGTCAGTGGACCAAGTTAAACTTAATTTTATGGTAGTGAGATAAAGAAATATAAATATTTTAAAAAGATATAAAGAACACCCATGATTTTCAGATTTTTATTTTTTCAAAACATGTCTTAAATGACAATAATAATAAATTCATTCATATAAAGTAACCTACTCCTATGCCAAATAAGATATTTTGAAATCAAACACATAAAGCAAACTAGTATTCATACTCAACTTCATTTCATGAGTGAATATTTCATCACAAAATGCCAAAAACATAATTATCTCCCAAACATTTCATAGATTCAGTTCAGTTCAGTTCAATCGCTCAGTCTTGTCTGACTCTTTGCAACCCCATGGACTGCACCACGCCAGGCTTCCCTGTCGATCACCAACTCACAGAGCTTACTCAAATTCATGTCCTTTGAGTTGGTGATGCCATCCAACCATCTCATCCTCTGTCATTCCCTCCTCCTCCCACCTTCAATCTTTGCCAGCATCAGGGTCATTTCCAATGAGTCAGTTCTTCACATCAGGTGGCCAAAGTACTAAAGTTTCAGCTTCAGCATCAGTCCTTCCAATGAATATTCAAGACTGATTTCCTTTAGGATGGACTGGTTGGATGTCCTTGCAGTCCAAGGGACTCTCAAGAGTCTTCCCTGACATCACAGTTCAAAAGCATCAATTCTTCGGTGCTCAACTTTCTTTATAGTCCAACTCTCACATCCATACATGATTACTGGAAAAACCATAGCTTTGACTCGATGGACCTTTGTTGGTAAAGCAATGTCTCTTCTTTTTAATATGCTGCTAGGTTGGTCATAGCTTTTCTTCCAAGGAACAAGCAAGGATCTTTTAATTTCATGGCTGCATTCACCATCTGCAGTGATTTTGGAGCCTCAAAAATTAAAGTCTCTCACTGTTTCCATTGTTTCTCTATCTATTTGCCATTAAATTTTCACTACACTGTCTGAATTTTTCTTTTTTCACTGAACAGTGAAAACTATATCATAGTTTTGAGTGAAAACTGTATCATAGTTTTAACAAAGTTGAGCCAGAACTTCTCTCTGTTTTAAAAAAATTTTTTAAAACTTATTGTCCTTTAGTTAAAAAATTGAAGTATATTTGATTTACAATGTAGTGTTAATTTCTGCTGTTAAGTGACTCAGTTATACATATACTGATATATACATTCTTTCTTGAAATACTGTTTCTATAATCATTTATCATAGGGTATTGACCATAGTGTTCTGTGCTTTTCAGTAGGACATTGTTGTTTATCCATTCTATATATAAAGCCTTACTTCTAGTAACCCCAAACTTTCATTCCATCTCTCCACCAGCCCCCTCTCCCTTGGCAACCACCATTTGTTCTCCTTGTCCATGATTCTTCTTCTGTTTCATAGACAAGGTTCACTTGTGTCATATTTTAGATTCAACATAAGTTGTTGTTCAGTCACTAAGTTGTGTCCGACTCTTTGTGGCTCCATGGACTGAAGCACACCAGGCTCTCTATCCTCCATGTCTTCTGCAATTTGTTTAAATCCCTATCCATTGAGTCGGTGATGATATCAAATGGTATTTTTTCTTTCACTTTCTCTTAACTTCACTTAGTATGATAACCTCTAGTTGCATCCAGGTTGCTGTAAATTGCATTATTTCATTATTTTTTATGGTGGTAATATTCCATTGTACCACAGCTTATTTATGCATTCACCTGTCAATGGATATTTGGGTTGTTTGCATGTCTTGACATTGTAAATAGTGCTGCTATGAACATAGGGGTACATGTATCTTTTTGTATAAAAGTTTGGTTAGGTTGTATGCCCAGGAGTAAGATTGCTGGATAATATAGTAATTCTATTTTTAGTTCTCTGAGGCACCTCCATACTGTTCTCCATAGTGGCTGTATCAATATATATTCCCACCAGCCATGTAAGATTCCCTTTTTTCCACATCAACTCCAGCACTTGTTTTTGTAGACTTTCTAATGATGGCCATTCTGATCAGTGTGAGGTGGTACGATATAATAGTTTTGATTTGCATTTCCCTAATAAAAACTGATGTTGAGCTTTTCATGTTCCTATTGGCCATCTGTATTTCTTTGGAGAAGTGTCTAGGTTTTCTGCCCATTTTTCCATTGGGTTATTTGTTGTTCATGAGTTGTATGAGTTGTTTGTATGTTCTGGAAATTAAGTCCTTGTCAGTCACATAGTTTGCAAATTTTTTTTTTCCTATTCTCTAGGTTGTCTTTTCATTTTGTTCATGGTTTCCTTTGCTATTCAAAAGGTCAAGATAGACCAGAACTTCTAAGGGTTCTTTGCTCTTTGGAAAAATATTCAGTTTACCCATTATTTTTGAAAAGTCCAATTGAGAAAGCTCAACACAATTGTTTAGGCTAATGAAAATATGGGGGAGGGGAAACGTGAAAAGCTTTGCAGAGTGTTGTGTGAGTTATGGTTGTTAAAACCTGTTTTGTACTAAAAATGATACCACTCTGCAGCTTGATATAGAATCATAGGGTTTTAAAGGTACTTGGAGATCATGCAATCCCAATATCTCATATTACAGATGAATAAACTGAGGATGGTGTCTCCATAAATTCATTCCAAAAGTTTTAGGCATTAGAACTGAATTATTTAAAATAATTAAAAAGGGTACTATGATGGTTAATTTTATGTGTCAATGTGACTGGGCCAGAAGGTGCCCAAATAATCTTTGTGTATTTATTTGTAAGAGTGTTTCTGCATTTGAATCTGTAGATTGAGTGAAGCAGGTAACCTTTTTCAATTTGGAAAGGTGTCATCCAATTCATTAAAAGTAGAAAAGAAATAGAAAAAAGTAGGAAAGTATGGAAATAACTTACCATGTTCATAACAGTGTATAGCAAAAAGTAGGAGAGTAGAAGTATAGACATGATTTACCATGTTCACAACAGTGTATAACAGTACACGCAGTCAGTAAAGGGAGTCATTGGAAATCTTTCCTAAATGTCAAAGGCACATGTATATCACAAAGAATATTTTCTTTGAATGGACTGATGGAACCACAACTGGTTTCATTCTTTGGCACCATTTTGTGTTGAATAAGAGAATTACTCATTTTTCTTGAAGCTGCTTTAGATTTTGACATACATACAGATTGAATCTGTTTTCATAATCTATTGAATACTTAAATTAGTAACTTATTTTGCTGGGGCTTTAGTTCATAGTAGCAGATGACAGCAGCTCTGTTTGTTAACAACTTGCAGTGTTGCATGCAACATACTCAACACTTGTGTACATTATGTCCTTTAACCCTCATAATAATGATATGAGAATGTTAAAAGATGTATCCAACATCACACCAAGAGTAGAGATTCAAATCAATCTAATCAAAACTTGCACTTTTTAATATTAATGCCAAATTATATTCTGAAAAATGTAGTATGGATGGATGAAAATATAAATGATATATTACATATTGAATAATACAAACATTTAATACTCCCATGATTATGAATTAAAATCCACCTACAAATGTATGTGTTGTTGATAAGAACTGACTTAGCTTTTGGATTCATACTCAAATGACCATGCATCTAGTTCTCTTAATTAGCAAAAATGAAAATCTCATAGTATATCTCATGCTCATTATGACTATATCTCAGTCTCTACTATGGGAACCAGGACACAAATCTTATCTCTAACCAAGGTGAGAAAACCATTAAGACCATGTGCCATCACTGGTATGTGATCAATACAAATGTGTGTTGTTCAGGCAGCTGTGACTGTGCCAAATGATATTTTCAGTTGCTTGTTTATTTTGTTCCATCAAAGCACAGTCAGATCTTAAGGTGCAGGGATAATAAGGTTCATTGATTTTACTGCATGCTTGACATACTCCAGCAAGGAGCAAGTTCTGAACTGTGTAAAGTCACTGCCCATCTGCTGTTGATCGGGTATTTTAAGCAGTTCTAAAATATTTTGGAAATGAAAATGACAAAATCCAACTTTGGGGATTGTGTGATTTGAGAGTTGCAAGGAGAGTTTATATATTTTCAATGTAATTGAGATGTTGTACCATGTTAAGAAGGCAAAAAATAGTGTGTCCATTCCTCAGCTCTGCAGGACACCGAACCTAATTGACTGATAGCTAGAGTAGGCTGACAGCAGGACAAACCCCTCAAGGCTGTTTGTGAGGGAAAGAGATGGCTGCTTAGAGAGGCAGAGATGTTCTCATTAACCTTTCCTCCTCCTATACTTCTGTCTCCAGACTGTAAGATCCCAGGAATTGAGACCACTGACTTTCCCAGGTACATCCAAGAGAAGAGTCAACCCACAGGAATCTTTCTAAAGCTTGGACAGTATAAAATTATATTTATAGTTGCAAAAAACATTGGCAAAAAAAAATTGACCAAAATGTCAAAAACTTTAAGTAATTCTGTTTCTGGATTTATTTATCATATAAAAATAAGGCCACACACATTGCTAACAGTTTGTAGTAATTACCTGAGAACTGTTCATGCACCCTCTTCCTTGGGATAATTCAGAATTGATTTTAAAATTAAACTTTGCTATGAGAAATTGCTTACTGGAGCCATTAGATTGTTTTTGTTGGCTACTTTTTCCC
>NW_011495035.1:7747069-7747213 GCF_000754665.1 Bison bison bison | reverse complement strand
TTTCCAATGAGTCAGTTCTTCACATCAGGTGGCCAAAGTACTAAAGTTTCAGCTTCAGCATCAGTCCTTCCAATGAATATTCAAGACTGATTTCCTTTAGGATGGACTGGTTGGATGTCCTTGCAGTCCAAGGGACTCTCAAGA
>NW_011495035.1:7715871-7746969 GCF_000754665.1 Bison bison bison | reverse complement strand
TGAATCTGTTTTCATAATCTATTGAATACTTAAATTAGTAACTTATTTTGCTGGGGCTTTAGTTCATAGTAGCAGATGACAGCAGCTCTGTTTGTTAACAACTTGCAGTGTTGCATGCAACATACTCAACACTTGTGTACATTATGTCCTTTAACCCTCATAATAATGATATGAGAATGTTAAAAGATGTATCCAACATCACACCAAGAGTAGAGATTCAAATCAATCTAATCAAAACTTGCACTTTTTAATATTAATGCCAAATTATATTCTGAAAAATGTAGTATGGATGGATGAAAATATAAATGATATATTACATATTGAATAATACAAACATTTAATACTCCCATGATTATGAATTAAAATCCACCTACAAATGTATGTGTTGTTGATAAGAACTGACTTAGCTTTTGGATTCATACTCAAATGACCATGCATCTAGTTCTCTTAATTAGCAAAAATGAAAATCTCATAGTATATCTCATGCTCATTATGACTATATCTCAGTCTCTACTATGGGAACCAGGACACAAATCTTATCTCTAACCAAGGTGAGAAAACCATTAAGACCATGTGCCATCACTGGTATGTGATCAATACAAATGTGTGTTGTTCAGGCAGCTGTGACTGTGCCAAATGATATTTTCAGTTGCTTGTTTATTTTGTTCCATCAAAGCACAGTCAGATCTTAAGGTGCAGGGATAATAAGGTTCATTGATTTTACTGCATGCTTGACATACTCCAGCAAGGAGCAAGTTCTGAACTGTGTAAAGTCACTGCCCATCTGCTGTTGATCGGGTATTTTAAGCAGTTCTAAAATATTTTGGAAATGAAAATGACAAAATCCAACTTTGGGGATTGTGTGATTTGAGAGTTGCAAGGAGAGTTTATATATTTTCAATGTAATTGAGATGTTGTACCATGTTAAGAAGGCAAAAAATAGTGTGTCCATTCCTCAGCTCTGCAGGACACCGAACCTAATTGACTGATAGCTAGAGTAGGCTGACAGCAGGACAAACCCCTCAAGGCTGTTTGTGAGGGAAAGAGATGGCTGCTTAGAGAGGCAGAGATGTTCTCATTAACCTTTCCTCCTCCTATACTTCTGTCTCCAGACTGTAAGATCCCAGGAATTGAGACCACTGACTTTCCCAGGTACATCCAAGAGAAGAGTCAACCCACAGGAATCTTTCTAAAGCTTGGACAGTATAAAATTATATTTATAGTTGCAAAAAACATTGGCAAAAAAAAATTGACCAAAATGTCAAAAACTTTAAGTAATTCTGTTTCTGGATTTATTTATCATATAAAAATAAGGCCACACACATTGCTAACAGTTTGTAGTAATTACCTGAGAACTGTTCATGCACCCTCTTCCTTGGGATAATTCAGAATTGATTTTAAAATTAAACTTTGCTATGAGAAATTGCTTACTGGAGCCATTAGATTGTTTTTGTTGGCTACTTTTTCCCTACTTTAATTTTTCTTTGCCAGAAAGCATTTTTTCTGCTATTTTTATTACCAAACCTGATACAAAAGTGAGTTGCAAATAACATCAAGTATATAGTTATGCTACTGGGTGCAAATATTTCTCTCCCAAGTTGATTCAGAGATAAAAGCACATCATGCTTTACAATAGTTTACATTTTTAAAGAATCCCTAGTATAAACAAACAATTATATTTTATTTCCAAAACTAGAGTCAAATTTTAAGTTACTGAACTAAATTGCTTAGAGCATATAAAATATGGACATCTTAGCTATGGAAAATGCAATTTCTTTCATATTGACCATCACTATCAAGAGATTTATATATACTCTCCATAGAAGTCACAGCAGTGACAACTTCATGCATTAATTCGGCACCTTCTGAATATATGTAATCATGTGTGAACACTAAAATTCCAAAGTGTTTAAAATTTCTTTATTTAATGTACCATATTAGATATTTACAAGATTTTAATAATATACATTTTTTATTTCCAAACAAGTATGCTTTTGAATGTTACCTTGTCACGGGGGCTTTTTTTTTCAACAGAATAATTTGCTTTTTTAAAAATGAAAGAGTTATGGTTTTATTCATCATATAAGTGGCTGAATAGCAAAACAACAAAAATTGTGAGGACAACTGACAGGAAATGGATGCTAGGTTCTAAGACTGAAATGCCTCTGGAACTCAAACCTGCAAAATACAAAAATGAAACAAAATATATTGAGAAAAAGTAAAATCATTTGTTAGATTAATTCTTCATGAACCAAACACATACTATTATTTCTCTTTTAATACCACATTTATTATACTTGTTTCACTTACATTCTGTTTAATTCAGGAAGTGTTTTTAACCCTCTGATTTAGGATATCTGTTTTAAATATAAAAAGAAAAAAGAAAAATGCCTAAAATTGGCCAAGTCTGCCTAAAGGGCAGAATAGGATTGGCCAACATGTAGTGGCTGCATTATACTGAGTCACATCTTCGGATAGATAAGTGAGTGATTCTTCTAAAGCAGAAATAATAACTTATTATTATATACTAAATCTGACTGATTGGTGTTACCTGCTTAGGATATCATGTTGAGAGGATTTGAAAGTACTAACTCAGCCCAGTATGAATGCCGTAGTTGATTAGTGATGTCTGCCATGAAAATGGCAATGGAGATGTACCTACACGTACATCACACTTGTTCTCCCTGCTCTGAGAAGCTTGCAGGTACCCATGGAAAAACTGTCCAGTTTTGTGCCAACAGGATAAAGCATATACATACCAGTGACAGTTGTGAAGTGTTTTTGTTTTTTGTTTTTTTTTGAGTTTCAAATAAGGAAACATATAAAACTGCTTGTCATATGTAAGCATGTTGGAAATTTGAGGGATTAAAGAAAATTGACTCATCACCTCTTGCTCACAATTGAAATATGGAAAAAATAGACCTTTTTTTTTTTCAACAAATATTTAAACAAAAATTGGAAAGATTCATAGAACCCAGATTTCATGCTGGCAGCTGTCTTTATTCAAAATCCACAACAGCAATGGTGATTCAACTTACTTGACATTTTTGGAATCCTAATTTCCTCACTGCTGCTTCCATCCCCACCATCACTAACTGTTCTTATTTCAATCAAGTAGTCCTCTTCAAAGGGAACCAGAAGCTCAGCAGATGTGTTGTTTGTTTCCAAAATATGAGTTTTACTCTGTCTGTTTTGCCGGTACAGAATCTGAATAAAATGATGAATCGTGTTAAATGGACATGTAGCTTCTTGAAGGGGCAGAAACTCTTACAAAACACTAGCACTGTGAGCCTTATACATGCCGTAGTCCTTGGATGGGAATATCTGGTCTGCACTTTTTCTTTAAATATGTTTGTTAAGAAAAAATATTTCCTTTTTGGCCAATGCTTCTAAAATCAGTATAGAGTTATCTTTATTAATTAAATAGCTTGAGGCCATTATCTCTGGAGCTTGCTGTGGAAAGTTACTGATTAATTTGGACCCATTTCAAGTGTCTGGATACTATATGCATTTGTCAGCAGATGATGTTCTTTACCACTGATGGAAATGGTTTGTCTTGATATTTGATGATTGGATTGGATTTCTTTGTTGGATTTCTTTTATATTGCTGATAGATGATATCCTTCTGTAGCCTAAGTTCTAGAAATTCTACTTGAATATACTTTTTGATCTCATTGTCATCTCACATTTTTAATATCTAAATACACAATCATATTTTTTGAATACGGGTGAGTTGCTTGAAGAAAAAAATGTTGCATACTGTAAAGATTTATTTGTTATTGCTTCATGACACATTACTGACCTCACAGTATAAAATTTACCATGAAGAACTTAAAAGCAGTAATGCTAAATATTTTCAAAGCATTAGAACAAAGATTCCTATATTTCCACATGCATAAAATTTGTTTCTTATTTGGTTCTAACATTTATCATTACTTAGGCAGCTAAGTGATCTGTTTAAAGGAAAAACGGAATACTCACCTTGTAGCCTAACACTTCAGACTCATTTTCCATAGTTTTTACATGCTCCCAGTTTAGGCATAACTTAGAGTTTGTCAACTTCCAGGCAATGTTAGCTGGTGGTTGGCTTGGAGCTTTAAAAAGATAATCAAAGATCCAAATGAATATTAATTAGCTCATGGTTACTGTATGATCCAACAACATAAAAAGGAAAAATAAGTCCTGGATAATTAGCATAAAAGGAGGTAAAATGTTTTCAGTGTCATTTCAAATATCATATTAATTCTAATCAGAGGAAGTAAATTCATTCAAATTCCAGTCATTTGGAAATGTCTTTGTGACAAACATGAATTAATAATGGTATGCCGCATTTCCAGTATTAATTTAGTAATCATTTCCGTTGAATTTGTTTACTATATGTAAATAGATGGAGGGCTCCTTTATCTAATGTTTAATTTGCCCATCAATCAATGAGCCTCTCAGACAAACTCAGGTTGCAAACTTTTTACATATATCAATACAGAGGTGTACATTCCTAGTAGTCCTTTACTTTTAATCTTGTATTAATTAGGACTCATTGACTATAAATAACGCAACCAACTCAAGTTGTTTTAAACAAAATATTAGCAATAGATTGTGAAGGATATAAGGGACTCTCTTGGAATTCATGGCAAAATGCAACAGAACCTCAGAGGAACAAAAAATGTCTGAAAGCCAAGAAGTTCCTCTCTCTACCTCTCACAGTAGTGTTTGCTGCAGGCTAATCTTGCCAGGGACCACCTCTTTGCTCTGTCAGTATATGCAGCAGAAATCAAGACTGCCTACCTCATCTGAGATTTGAAACCTCCTTTGTTGAGAGATAGTTCAAGTTAGAATCTCCAGGTAAAAGCTAATGATTGGCTTAATTTGGCCATATTCTATTTTACCCTAATCCATTGTGGCTAGACAGTGGGAAAGACATATGACACTCAACACAGATAGAGCCAGTAGGAACCATGAAGAGGGAAAGTGATTACAAACTGGGTGATCATCCCAAAAGGTGTCTACCCTGAATCCGAACTGTGGTTTTAGTTCCCTGAGATTAATGTTTTCTGGGAGAAGGAAGGTGTGACGTTCAAGAAGACATATTTAGAATGAGCCTTCTAAAGTAATGGATCTCATCCAACTGAAAGATTTTACATAAGAAAACTAGAGTCCAGGTCGAAAGTCTGCCTCTTCAAAACCATATAGATAATGAGTGCTTAAGCCCAGTCAGTATCCTGGTTTCTTGACTTTTAATCTAGGTTTCTTTATTTTTTCTGCATGACAACATACTGCTTCTCAAAGATTTGAGTCCACGTGATTATTTTTGAGATTTAAGAAACTGAAGAGATTAAATATAATTCAGCTGGATAGCAGAGGCAAAGATAAAACTACCCAGAAAGATGTTTTTGGCATCTTACTTGAATTTGTGAGGCTGAATGAGCATAATATTTAACCTATTATAACATTGATGGAAATGATTTCTTTTGGAGTTTTAACTCAATGGCTATTTAGTGTCTTATGTGCCGCTGGAAGAATTACAGGGTGTCACCCAACATTGCCTTATGATATATCTACTTGCCTTCTCTAAGCCCATGGAATGTCATACACCTAGTCACTTATACCTCAACTGGCACATAGTAGAGAGATAAACGTTTCACCCATGCTCCCATGGGGCTTAGTTCATATATTTTATTATGAATTTTTCCCACTGAATTATAGTTATTCATAGTTTCTTTAAATTTACTGAGAATGCATTACCAACCTCTAGCATAGTGGTTGGCATGTAGGCAGAGGCATATATATCATATATATATTGAAAAAGTGACTGTGTAATAGATGGCTATAGAAAAACCACTCAGGGTCCAATGTGATTTTCTCAGATCATGTAGATTATGCACTGGACTGTGAGCAGACCCATAGGTGATACAATGTGGCAAATCTATTCATTATGCTATCCTACAATTGAGGCTAATTGACATGGTCAAACCTACAGAAATCCATATGAATTTATAAAATGAACATGCCAGGTGAATAAACCATGTCCTAGTACATTTCTTGACAATATAAGCCAAATAATAATTAAAAGCCTGAGAGTTTTGCATGTAGTAAGAATTCAGTGAAGAGGAACTAAAGAGCCTCTCGAGAAGGTGAAAGAGGAGAGTGAAAAGTTGGCTTAAAGCTCAACATTCAAAAAACAAAGATCATGGCATCCGGCCCATCACTTCACAACAAATAGATGGAGAAACAGTGAAAACAGTGGCAGACTTTATTTTTCTGGGCTCCAAAATGACTGCAAACGGTGACTGCAGCCATGAAATAAAAAGATGCTTACTCCTTGAAAGAAAAGTTATGACCAACCTAGATAGCATATTAAAAAGCAGAGACATTACTTTGCCAACAAAGGTCCATCTAGTCAAGGCTATGGTTTTTCCAGTAGTCATGTTCGGATGTGATTGTTGGACTATAAAGAAAGCTGAGCACCAAAGAATTAATGCTTTTGAACTGTGGTGTTGGAGAAGACTCTTGAGAGTCTCTTGGACTGCAAGGAGATCCAACCAGTCCATCCTAAAGGAAACCAGTCCTAAATGTTCATTGGAAGGACTGATGCTGAAGCTGAAACCAATACTTTGGCCACCTGATGTGAAGAGCTGACTCATTTGAAAAGACCCTGATGCTGTGAAAGATTGAGGGCAGGAGGAGAAGGGGACGACAGAGGATGAGATGGTTGGATGGTATCACCAACTCAATGGACATGAGTTTGAGTAAGCTCTGGGAATTGGCAATGGACAGGGAAGCCTGGCATGCTGCAGTCCTTGGAGTCGTAAAGAGTCAGACACAACTGAGCAACTGAACTGAACTGATGACAATGACTATAGTTTTTAACTGTTTTCCCTCATCTTAATTCAAAGTGCCCTTTCTAGTCTTTCTCAATTATGAAAGAGAGAATATAAAAATACTAACGCATATATATGGAATTTAGAAAGATGGTAACAATAACCCGGTGTACGAGACAGCAAAAGAGACACTGATGTATAGAACAGTCTTATGGACTCTGTGGGAGAGGGAGAGGGTGGGAAGATTTGAGAGAATGGCATTGAAACATGTAAAATATCATGTAAGAAACGAGGTGCCAGTCCAGGTTCGATGCACGATACTGGATGCTTGGGGCTGGTGCACTGGGACGACCCAGAGGGTTGGTATGGGGAGGGAGGAGGGAGGAGGGTTCAGGATGGGGAACACGTGTATACCTGTGGCGGATTCATTTTGATATTTGGCAAAACTAATACAACTATGTAAAGTTTAAAAATAAAATAAAATTAGAAAAAAAAATTCTCACAAGATACCACAATTTTAATATCTAGTATACTCTTTGGCACATTTCTTTTATCTCTGGTCTTTAAAACAAAGTACTAACCTTAACAACTTCATATAATCAATACAACAAAAATAAAAATTCATGTCTTTGATATCACTGGCAGTAACAGATTCTGAAGGTATTATCTATTGCTATGCCTTTTCTATTTGTTTGCATGTTTAGATAAAAAGTACTCCTTTTATACTATGAATCCATTGATGATGCTTCAGATTGAGAGAAAGAAGAAATGGCTTCTATTAAGTATATAGTAGTGATTGTGTCTCTGAGATTGGGATATTTGCATTTGTTTCCTCATCTACCATAACAGAAGTAAGGCATTCCATGGACATAAAATGAGAAACATTATATCAGGAATGAATTCATGGAATGAATGGCTAATTGTGTGGGTTATTGGGAATGCTTTACCCTTCATGCTATCTGGAAGGTGTAAAGAATTGGATTTTGAAGTCAGAGAAACCTGAATCTGTATACAGTCTCTTCCGAGAGGCCTGGTTTTCCAATTTTGGAATGAGACTAATATATCCTAGTTTATAAGACTTTTAGCTTCCATGAAATAAAATGAGAAATGTTCCTCCCTTGGTTAGTGGTACATAATAAATTGCTCAGTAATTGTTAACTCTCTTTCCTATTAGTATCCATTCTTCACTGTGGTATTATGACATAGTCAGTTTTACAATGGTGTTCAATGTGGATTGTTTCTAATAACACAATTCCAAAGTTTGCAAATGATTCATTTCTTAAATATAATTAGGGGTATTTTCAAGATTTCCCCTTCATAATTTTCTTCTTCCTTCAGTTTTTTATGTACTTTTTGAAAGGCAGAAAAAATTGGAAAGTCTCGGTAATTGTCTGGAAAGTTCTCATAGTCCAGAGCTTTTCTTATTTTGTCCATGGGTGTGACTTCAATGTCTATGCCTTTTGTCTAGTATTGAGTTGGGAAAAAAAGTTTGTTATTTCTAAAAGGTACTTCAGAAGGCCTTTAACAATTCTGGTTTCATGAGTTTGTTGTATTTACCTAAACTGGATTGTAGATATCTATGACAAAGTTGAAATTTCTATCACCTTGAAAAACCAAAATACTGTCACATGGATAATATAATACACATGCCATGTATGTTTATACCTAGTGGGTCACTGGTAAACTCAACAGCAAGCACTTTTCCAATCTTTTGAAAGAATTTTGCAGGCAATTTCCAAAGACTAAATTATTTTCTATTAATCAAATGACAGAGCAATATTAAACTAGCCCTCTGCAGCTCTAATGGCTTCCCTGTGATCAATTTTTCTGTAGATGGCATTTATATTCAACTGTAGTTCACACTGTGAACTCAATTCAAAAACAACTTCTTATGTTACACTTCTAAGTAACAGCATGGGGTTGACATTTGGGAGAGAGAGAAAGAACATAAGTGCAAGATGAAATAAAAGCTTAATGCTTCCTTTATGTCTAAATATGGATTGATTGCATTATTTACAACAAGAAAAAATTCAGTACAGAGTGCTAGTCAGTCAACATCAGGGGCCAAATTGAAGCAAAATTTGCAAACACTTTCTGTTACTGGGTCTGAATACTTCTGTCTATATAAGCAGTGCTTTTCCTCTCCCCTTTCCTCTTGGAATTGGTGTAAATATTTTTCTCCCTTTAGTTGTAAATCTAAATTTCTTTTAGTGATGTCTGTGTGAATCACAATATGCTTGCAGTGGTCCTCAGTTGTCTTTTGGAAAGACATCATTTCAGTAAGCTATAATACTTAATATCAAACCACTGATATTTATTTTAAAAATCCCATATTTAAATAAAAATTTACTTTTATTTAAAAGTCTGTCATCATCACCAGCAACAATAATAACAAAGACTTCAGAAACTTTGCATATACTGTTCCTTCTATTTGGAGGTCTCTTTGTCCACTAGGTCTCTTTATTTTTTTAATGTTATGTATATCTCAGCCTCTTAATTTCTTCATAGTAGCTTTTCATAATTTATGATTATTTTATTTCACTTTTTCTTATTTTAATTTCCCTCCCCACTAAAGAGAAATTGCCTGAAGGCATATATCCTTTCTGTTTTAATCTCCTTTACTTACCTAACCCTGTTCATGGCTCATGGGAGGCACTACTTTCTTGAGTGAAAAACGGCTTTATCGTATTTCCAAAAATAAAAATAAAAAGGCTCAGTTTTCTGTTTATCCAATCAGAATAGGGAAAGATTTTGTTGAATGTGAGCTCTGCTTTCTCACAATTTAGAGTGGATGACCAAATATAAGATGGAAAACCTAAGCAGTGGCAGTGTGAATGTGTGATGCATGTAGACTACTTTTCAGAATTAATTTTGGTGTCATCTAAAGGGCATGGAAAATCAAGCTTAGACCCAGGGGTGGCATTTAAAATCAGAGCTGTCCTTGGTGTTTCATGAAAGCCATTTCTCATATTTTCTTTGCATGTTCTTCCATGACTCTTGAAGAAAATTTCTGCAACAAATTTATGAAAAGAAGGAAACTAGAAAGTAGATGAATTTTCCTACTTTAAGAAATGCAAAGGAAGTGAAATCACCTCTCAAGAAGAAATATAATAATATATGTTACCACATATTGAGCTCTCACTGTATGGCTGCCTCTGGGTCACCTCGCTGTACATTATATCCTTTAATGCTTAAAGAAAACTCTAGAAGAAAGTACAATCATCTCTGTTTTTTAGTTGAGAAAAGAGGTTCTGAGTCATTAAATAAATAGACTTCTCATACAGCTCATGGCTGAGCTGAGACTCACATTCAGTTATTTCACTCTGAAGTCTTTTTCTAGTTCTTTCCAAAAGTATCTCACAATAGGCCAAAGTTATGCAATCACTCAGAAAAAAAAAATGCAAACATATTAAAGAGGAAATTTATAGATCAGTAGAAAAGATATTTATTTGTCTGTTTATAGGCATGATGGGGTCACTACAAACTAAGAGAGTGCATAAAATCAGATAATCAAATTTTAAATGTTAGAAGATCAGTAAGTCTGATGCTGCTAGATGAGGAATGGGAATGGAAAGTAATTTGTGGACAGACTGTGAACAGACTGTGAAAGATCTCATACACCTTTCTCTAGTCTTTGTTTTCTGAAAGAGAGGAGACAATGAAAACTTGAAATTAAAAGAGGATGTGATTCTATTTCAGGAGGAAAAAATCTCAAGGCAGTTTGAGGTTTGGACTGAAGATTTGAGAGTCTGGAGAGAGGGAGACACTATTTAGATGGTTAGAGGTGAACACTACACATTAGCACAATGTCCATGGGATCCAGAGATTCAGAGTCTATATTCATTGTATGCCAGTCCAACAAATGCCACAACAGAATTTTCTAAGCATACTTTTTTTTTTTGATCTAGGAATTAAAATAACATACTTCTTGATGTGCTTTAATAATTAAGATAAGTATACTGAATATTAATACTAGGCTTAGGACTTAAACGTGCTCAGTGTTTTGTAACTGTGATTGGCAGAATAAGGGCCTCCCAAACATGTCCAGGTTCTGATTCCTCAAACCTGTGGATATCTTACTTTATATGGAAAAGGGGATGTTGCACGTATAATTATGTTGAGGATGTTGACACGGAGCAATAACCCTGGATCCTCTGGGTGGGTTCAGTGTGGTGAAAATGATGCTTCTGAAGGAAAGAGCCAGGGTCAGAGGAAATGTGAAAGGCAGAAGTAGAAGGTCTGAATCAGAGGGAGACTTGAAGATATCATGCTGTTGGCATTGAAGATAGAGGAAAGGACCACAAGGCAAGTGGTATGTGTTGTCTCCAAAAGCCAGAAAATTCAAGGAAACAAGTGCTGTTTTAGAGCTTCCAAAAGGAGCTCAGAAGCTTACCCAAAGCTTGTTTTCCAACCAGTGAAACTCATTTTTGATTCAACCTTTAGAAGTACATAATAACAAATTTATATTGTTTTAAAACACTAGGTTGTGGTAACTTGAATAGCAACAATAGAAGACTAAAGTAGTTTCTGTTAGATTTTCCAATGACAGTGATAAAAAATGTTGAAAGAATAAAATTAGAGATTTGATTGGTATTCAAATACAAAATGGAGTCTTGTAGAACCTTATTCTCAAGTCCTTGTTGGATATTTTGATAAAAGAGTTAATGCAAACAGGCTGGTGTAAGCAAACCTTAAGAAATATTGAAAGAAGATGCTCATGAAAGAAATTAGGAAATACAAGAGGTTTCATTCATTTTTTTTTTAATGAAGAAGAAGAGGGATGCTAAACTTCACTTTATACTTTCTGACTCTCATCTCACCAGATATATTCTAGCACTGTAGCACTTGGATAAAAGTACTCCTTGTTAATGAAATTGTTTTCAAAGGATATGTCTCACACTCTTTGATGAGGCTGATCTCATGTGAACACTCAGGCAAACCACTAATAAAGTTCTTGGCATTTAATCAAAATTTCAGCCAAGCCCATTTGTAGGACCAAGTGGGTCAACTAAACACATCTCTTGCTACTGTGTCTAAAACAAGTATTCTGCTTAAACACATAAGTAGTTTAGCATAAACTATCATATGGTTGATTTAGGATGCATGAATATCAAATTATTAAATTCAAGGTAAAGAAAAAACTTTTATTTTTAAGGTGATATATGTGTGTAATCTGTATGCAGGTCAGGAAGTAACAGTTAAAACTGGACATGGAACAACAGACAGGTTCCAAATAAGGAAAAGAGTACATCAAGGCTGAATATTGTCACCCTGCTTATTTAACTTATATGCAGAGCACATCATGAGAAATGCTGGGCTGGATGAAGCACAAGCTTGAATCAAGATTGCTGGGAGAAATATCAATAAACCTCACATATGCAAATGACACCACACGTATGGAAGAAAACGAAGAAGAACCAAACAGCCTCTTGATGAAAGTGAAAGAAGAGAATGAAAATGTTGGCTTAAAGCTCAACACTCAGAAAAATTAGATCATGGCATCTGATCCCATCACTTCATGGCAAATAAATGGGGAAACTGTGACAGACTTTATTTTTGGGGGAACTCCAAAATCACTGCAGATGGTGACTGCAGCCATGAAATTAAAAGATGCTTACTCCTTGGAAGAAATTTATGACCAACCTAGACAGCATATTAAAAAGCAGAGACATGACTTTGCCAACAAAAGTCCATCTAGTCAAGGCTATGGTCTTTCCAGTAGTCATGTATGGTTGTGAGAATTGGACTATAAAGAGAGCTGAATGCTGAAGAACTGATGCTTTTGAACTGTGGTGTTGGAGAAGACTCTTGAGAGTCCCTTGAACAGCAAGGAGATCCAACCAGTCCATCCTAAAGGAGATCAGTCCTGAATATTCATTGGAAGGACTGATGCTGAAGCTGAAACTCCAATACTTTGGCCACTTGATGCGAAGAACTGACTCACTTGAAAAGCCCCTGATGCTGGGAAAAGACGTAGGGCAGGAGGAGAAGGGGACGACAGAGGATGAGACGGTTGGATGGCATCACCGACTCAATGGACATGAATTTGGGTAAACTCTGGGAGTTGATAATGGACAGGGAAGCCTGGGGTGCCGTGGTTCATGGGGTTGCAAAGAGTGGGACATGACTGAGTGACTGAACTGACTAATATGTGTGTGTGTGTGTGTATTTATATAGGTGGCTCTCTGTGTATCTCTGGGTTCAACATTAGCAGATTCAAACAATTTAAGATTGAAAATATTTGAAAAAATTCAGGAAGTTTTAAAAAACAAAATTTTAA
Source organism: Bison bison bison (assembly GCF_000754665.1). Taxonomy (NCBI): domain Eukaryota; kingdom Metazoa; phylum Chordata; class Mammalia; order Artiodactyla; family Bovidae; genus Bison; species Bison bison. The sequence continues at coordinate 7,733,871 of NW_011495035.1, read as the reverse complement.
TTTGCTGTATGCTATTAATAATAATTTACATAGCATTTACATTGTATTAATATTTGCAACTATCTATGTAACATTTCGGAGAAGGCAATGGCACCCGACTCCAGAACTCTTGCCTGGAAAATCCCATGGACGGAGGAGCCTGGAAGGCTGCAGTCCGTGGGGTCTCTGAGGGTCGGACACGACTGAACGACTTCACTTTCACTTTTCACTTTCATGCATTGGAGAAGGAAATGGCAACCCACTCCAGTGTTCTTGCCTGGAGAATCCCAGGGACGGGGTAGCCTGGTTGGCTGCTGTCTATGGGGTCGCACAGAGTTGGACACGACTGAAGTGACTTAGCAGCAGCATGTAACAATTACATTGTTTTATGTATATATAAGTAATCTAGAGGTGATTTAAATATACAGAGGCTGTGTTAATATGTGGATAATATGCAAATCCTATGATATTTTATGCAAGGCACGTAAGCATCTGTAGATGCTCCTGGAACCAATCCCCATTGGATACTAAAGGACAATTGTATATGTATGTGTATATAGATGTATGTACATGATCTTAAATGTATACTATGTGTATATCTAGATCTTTTTGCTAATTAGTTTATTGTTTGAGTCTCAGCCCACCTTAAACTGGCCAATGGAATTAAAGTAATACAAGATGGTTGGCTTGAGTATTGTGTCACCAACTACACTAGAAAGCCTGTTAGTTTGTCACAGATCTGTCAGGTAAGAGAGGTTTATTTGATACTACATTTCCACATTTCTAATTACCCTTGATTCTGCCTGAGATAGAAGCTGAATTATACACAAGAGTTTTGTGAGTTTGGCATCTCTCAATCAGCTATAAAGAAATGTCTGGGCAAACCTCTGATTGATTGGAGATTTCCATCAGATTTTCAGATTAACTGAAAGAGACTAGACTCCATAAGGGCCATAGAAGCAAATAGTTCATACAGGTATACAGCAATGACTTCACCAACCCAGTCAATATAGAGTAAATCAGGAAGACAAATTGAACCACATCTTTAGCTAGTCAGTTCTAGAAAATTACATATGACTTAGTCTACATCAAAGTAGAGGATTGAAGGAGAACTGGTTTAAGAGTTGTTGATCCACACAAACTCTTCCATTAAAATGGACTGATAGTGGAGGGTTTTGTTCGTCTCTTTGTTTCCTGCTTAGCAGTTTCACAGCACTTTGTATTTTCCAGTGTGCTCCTATAATCACAACCTCATTTGTGCCTTACTGGTAATTTGAGAAAACAGTGAGGGCAGAGGACCTTTTAATTAACAGTTTAGAAAATTAAAGCAGAAAATGAAATGCTTTATCCTGTACCAGGTCATGAGTCAGTGAAGTACATAGAATTAGAACACAAGTCTCTAGCTACTGGCTGGTGTTATGGACACAAGTGGATAATATATCCTATAATCGAAGACTTATTAACTGAGATGATTCCCAAGTTCATTTTGGACATGACCAACGTATCTATATGGAAAAGAACTTTGATTTTCAAACTTTTTAAACCATCTATTCATTCCCAATACACAGGACACAAAGAATACAGTATTTAATGGCTTGTTCTGTTTTTTCCTGTTTGTTAGTAGCAGTGCGTTCATGTCTTAGTCATTTTCCAAATTTCAGCAACTATATTTGTTACTCTTTTTCATTGGAATTAAGAGACCAAAGAGTGTGTTTCAAAAAGCCTGTTTACACAAATAGTTTATGTTTATCTACAATATATAAGAAATACATAAGTATTATTCACTTATAAAAAGAATAAATTGCAGTTCTTACTAAAGCCGTATCTGATCAGACAATTCCCTGTTTACTACTTTGACTCATATTATGGAATGTTTGTGCAGCACCAGACTCATTCATAGGACAAATGCAGCAATAGTCAACTATTAATCCTTTATTCAGTAGGTCCTATCTTTGTGAAAAATATTTAGTTTATTGTTAAGAGAGAGAAAAAGAGCAGAAGAGTTAATTCTTGGATTTCAGAGTCTTTCCAGTAATTTGCAGTGATATAATATCATAGAAGGAAAGATCTAGGTATCTGACAGTGCAGGAATCACATCAAGACTCAAATGGTAAGACAAACAAAAACAAACAAAAAACCTATTTAATAAGCATTTACTAAAGTATGTGTGGGACACTTTCTATTATGTATCTCTTTCAATCTTGAACAAGGCCCAGTGAGAAAATCAGTACTATTTATTCTTCACTTTACAGATGAGGATATTGAAACTAAAAGATTAAATTAACCACTTAACATCCCCAGAATGGGAGGTCAGATTTTGAACCCAAGTTGGAAGAGGACATCAAAGACATTGTATTCTTTGTCTTTCATCTATATACTTAAAATATTTTCTCTTTTGCAACTCCAGAAAGATCAGAACAGTTCATTTTGGTTGTTATCAGAAAGTTTCAACAACTATCCAGATTTATAGGCCAAATCCACTGATCAAATAAAGCAATCAGTAAAATGATGAGGTGGGATGAATGACATGGAAATTGAGCAATAAAATACTTCTTATTGGAGGTGAATTGTGGTCCCTACAGTGTGATGTATACTTACGGGACTTCTTGGTGGTAACGTTGACTGGAGGGCTTGAGGGCCCTGTCCCGGCAGTGTTATAAGCTCTCACAGAAGCAAAGTAGACGGTGTTAGCTTTCAGGCCTGTGATATTTTTGGTTGTGATGTTTCCACTGACCCTGATTTTGCCAATCATGGATTCTTTGGAATCATCTGTCCAGTATAAAACCTGCTCATTAAAAACATAAAATAAGCAATTTATTGTTTCCTAATAACTACCAGCCACAGTGGTGTATGGGAAGAAGTCAGGAGCACAAATGAGAGGATATTTTTCAATTAAAATGGTTATACAATGAAAACAAAATAATCAAAGTCCAAAATTTATATGGAAGAAATTTAAAAAAATATGAAATCACAATGGAAATGAGAAAACCTATTTTTTATCACAATAAAATATTTCATGAAATATCTAAAAGGTAACAGCTTTATCCCCCCCCACCAAAAAAAAAGTAAAAAGTGAAAGTGTTAGTCACCCAGTCATGTCTGACTCTTTGCAACCCCATGGACTGTAGCCCACTAGGCTCCTCTGTCCATGGGATTCTCCAGGCAATACTGGAATGGGTAGCCATTCTCTTCTCCAGGGGATCTTCCCGACACAGGGATCGAACCCAAGTCTTCAGCTTTGCAAGCAGATTCTTTACTGTCTGAGCCATCAGAGCTGAAGCCTCAGGTATACAGTAGTAAGTTAGAACAAAATAAGAGTCATACTTTCAATGAAAGACTCACATTATGATGTTTTGCTATTGACATTTCTTCCAGAGTTCTTTGAGTCACAGATGAATTATTAATTCAGCATATACTGATCCCTTCCTATACATTAGCACTGTTTTAAGCAAATTGGAAAAGACAAGAAAGCATAAGGCATGCCTTTGCACCACTTATAATCTAGTTAAGATGTTAGAGCACATATGTGAAAAGAAAGCAGAGGATGCATCTGCCAAAAATCATATGGAAATAAATGCTATAAGACTTTGAAGACACATAAAACCAGAAAATTATCAGATAAGAGTTCAAAGAGCAGGGGAGAGTAGAGATGATCTTTGAGAAATAAATAGGGTTCACTTAAGAGGTATGGCCTTCTAGGACTGGAGTGGTAGAGGCACCTACAGAAAGTAGAACTTTCTGTTTGGACAACATGGTTCTTATAAAAGGAGAAAAAAGAATAAAGGCAAAATCCTACTTTCATTCTAACACCAAAACAAAGAAAACCTTGTTACTCATTTTTGAATCATTAGATTTGCAAGTCAAAGAAGAGTAATTGATTAATAAGTCCCATCTATTAACTTTGTGAGAATGAAAGACTGTAAGTTTGAAATGATTTGTTTCACTCTATATAGACTATAAAGGCAGATTAGGAGAATGCAAGCTTTATCTTGTCACATAATTGCCTTTTCCAAGATGACTAACTTTTTTCAAGTAATGCTCCAGTTCAGGATTAGGTTTCCCGGTGAGATTCGTCTATGGTTTAACATCACTAAAGATTAAATGCTTATTTCTCCCCAAGAAACAAACATGACTGTAGCTTGGATAATTAAATAAGATAATCACCTGATGACTTTTAAAATTCTACCATTTGTTAATTTACTTGCTTAGGATCACCTGGAAAGATCCTCTTCATTACTTCCCCTCTGTAGCTTTAGACCCACACTATCTTATATTCAGGGTTTCCTGGGTTGGCTCAGTGGTAAAGAATCCACCTGCAATGCAAGAGATGCAGGAGACACAAGTTCTTTCCCTGGGTCAGGAAGATCACTTGGAGGAATAAATAGCACCTCACTCCAGTATTCTTGCCTGGGAAATCCCATGGACAGATGAGCCTGGTGGGCTACAGTCCATGGGGTCACACAGAGTCAGACACAACTGAGCACAGAATAGCGCAACTTATATTAAGGACTAGATTGGTAGTATAGGATTGTTGAACAGAGCTATTGCTAGCTGGCATATTCAGAGTGCAGAGTGAAATTATTGTGGATTACCTCATAGCCCAGAACTCTTCCAGTGTTTCTATTCCAGGCAATAGCATTCCATGAAACCTCCATTTCTGAAGCAGAAAAGCTTTGAACAGAAGTTCCCCTTGGGGCCAGTTGAGGTTCTACCATCCAGAGAAAGACACAACCATCTTAAGCAGAGTGGTTCATAGAAAACAAATGCAAAATATACATACAGTCTCAAAGAGGACAATTCCAATATTGACTACAACTTACCATCTTCCCCAGAGTAGATAATGGATGCAGTACTCAGGGGTCCTTCTCCTTCCTTATTATATACACCCACTTTGACTTCAAAGGGAGAGAGAGGGATGATGTTTTCATTTCTGTAAATAAACCTTGATGACTCTACAGATGGTACTCTTTCCTTGGTCCAGGTTGTCGAGCCTACTGGCCGCAGCATGACGATGTATCCAAAGTCCTCTCCATTCTGTAGTTCTTCTGGAATTGACTTGGGCAGAAGTGATCAGTCACTGAGTATTTACAAAAATATTTTGTATAGCTATTATAATATTGATTGATTATTTGGCATATCTTTTATAGAGATAAGATGGATATTTACACTGATTAATGAAGTTATTTAAAAAATAAAATTTCTATTGGGAATGCCAATTAGAAAAATGATCCCAATTAAAGATACTCAGGTAAATAAATGAAAAATTTAAATGGAAATGTAAAACAGGTTTTACATGCTTATATCACCTTCCCTCCCTGCTGCTACCTCTTGGCAACCACAAGTCTGATCTCTATGTCTGTGAGTCTGTTTATGTTTTGTAGATAGGTTTATTTGTGCCATATTTTAGATTCCACATGTAAGTGATATCATGATAGTTGAATTTCCCTTTTTGAACTACTTCACTTAGTATGATAATCCCTAGTTGCATCATGTTGCTGCAATGGGCATTATTTTGTTCCTTTTATGGTTGAGTATTATTTCATTATATATATATATATATACACACACACACACACACACAAAGAAGATGCATACATACACACACACACACACACACACACACACACACATACTCGCCACATATTCTTTATCCATCAGAATCTCTGAATGCTTTAAGTCCTCTCCATTATGGAATTTGAATATGATACATAGGTGTTTGGGGGCAATAATAAATAAACTTAGAGCAAGCAATAAGTAGAAAACGTACAGTAGGAGGATGCTGAGGCAGTGGAAGCTAAGAAAAAATTGAGGCTATAAATTATACAGAGAAGAGACAGAATTTAGCTGTTAGTCAAGTAGAAAACTGGATGTAAAGTAAATGGGAAGAACTGAAGGACGAGCAGGAGGGACTGTTGGACCTGGGGCTGGATTATCAGAGTCGCTGACAGCACTGGACAATTTTTCAGTTCTTCATTTAATCTGTCTGCTTAGCTACTGAGACTGTTTTCCATTCTCAGTATTTCTCAAGTAGCTTTAAAATCAGTTCAGTTCAGTTTAGTCACTCAGTGGTGTCCAACTCTTTGCCACCCCGTGGGCTGCAGCACATCAGGCTTCCCTGTCCATCACCAACACTTGGAGCTCACTCAAACTCATGTCCATCGAGTTGGTGATGCCATCCAACCATCTCATCCTCTGTCATCCCCTTCTCCTCCTGCCTTCAATCTTTCCCACCATCAGCGTCTTTTCCAGTGAGTCAGTTCTTCACATCAGGTGGCCAGAGTATTGGAGCTTCAGCTTCAGAATCTGTTCCCTCCAAAGAATATTCAGGGCTCATCAAGAGGCTCCCACTTTCTGCCTTTACAGTGGTATCATCTGCATATGAGATTGTTGATATTTCTCCCAGCAATCTTGATTTGAGCTTATGCTTCATCCAGCCCATCATTTCACATGATGTACTCTGCCCATATAACTTAAATAAGCAGGGTGACAATATACAGCTTTGATATACTCCTTTCCCAATTTGGAACCAGTATGTTGTTCCATGTCCAGTTCTAACTGTTGCTTCTTGACCTGTATACAGATTTCTCAGGAGGCAGGTAAGGTGGTATGGTATTCACATCTCTTTTAAGAATTTTCCACAGTTTTTTGTGATTCACACAGTCAAAGGATTTGGTGTAGTCAAACAGAAGTAGATATTTTTCTGGAATTCTCTTGCTTTTTTAATGATCCAACAGATGTTGGCAATTTGATCTTTAAAATAAATCCGTATTAGTCAAGATGACCTGATCTCTACTTCTTACCATGTAGAACAATCTAACAAATACAGAGAGTGAAAAGTGGAAGAAATACACAGTCCTGAAATCTTAGAAAATAAAATGCTTTCTTGTGTTAACACTTCTCTTTCACAGATAGATCAGAATTAAAACAGTTAATTTTGAGTGGTATGGAAGTGATTTATAAGAGTTTAAGACACTTGCTAGAGTATTTGACTTGTTTTGGATGCTTCTCTAATCTCAGATTTAGGACTTCTGCTTTTGTTAGCTAAGTACAATTAATGTTTCACATGGCATTCCCTCAAGAAAGATCTGCATCCGACATATTCAGTTTAGAAGGGAAAAGAGACTTCTTTAGGTTCTTCCTTTCATCCTTTTCATATTGGCTGATCCAATGATGGAGAAATATACAGAGCTATTTAAGGTGGGCAGAAAGATAATTTTCTCCTTTAAACAAAGAAAGTATTCAACAGTATACAAAAATTCAGACATTCCACTGGTAATGAAATCTCTTAAAGCTGATAAAGGCTAAAAATATAATTTTTCATCACTGTGTCTGTAGGAAATAAATTTTTAGTATAGACGAAGAGTCAACAAAGCTATGGCCTTTGAACCAAACCTGATCTATAGCCTGGTTTTGAAAATAAAGTGTTTTGGAAACACAGTCACACCTGTGTTATGTATAATGATATACGGCTTTTGAATGACAATGGCAAGGTTGAACAGTTATAAAAAAAGACCATACATCCTGTAAGACTGAATAGTTTCACTGACCTTTTAGAAAAAAGTGTATCAACTGCCAGTTTAGGTGTTTATCTTTTACTGTACAGTGTTTTATAGTCACATTTTATGTGAGATATTTACCACAAGCATCTCAAAGTTGGGAGTACTTTGGAGTATAAATGAAGATAAGATGCGAAGATATGAGTAAAAATACTTTAGAAAAGGAGTTAGCAGTTATTCCATCTCTAAGATTAGATATCGTGTCTGCTGCTGCTGCTGCTAAGTCACTTCAGTCATGTCCAACTCTGTGCGACCCCATAGACAGCAGCCCACCAGGCTTCCCTGTCCCTGGGATGCTCCAGGCAAGAATACTGGAGTGGGTTGCCATTTCCTTCTCCAATGCATGAAAGTGAAAAGTCAAAGTGAAGTCGCTCAGTCGTGTTCGACTCTGTGCGACCCCATGGACTGCTGCCTACCAGGCTCCTCCATCCATGGGATTTTCCAGGCAAGAGTACTGGAGTGGGGTGCCATTGCCTTCTCCGGGTATCATGTCTAGGTTAGTGCAAACAAAACAAACCAAAATAGAAGTATACACAAAATACACAAAACTTTGGTATAGAAGAAAACATAGGTCTATTATACTACAGTGTAATTATAAACCACAATGATGGAGTCAAACTGAGTTTAGAACAGTGATTGGACCTGGATTAGTGCTAAAAGTTCAAGGGGGTACTTCTTCATCCACAATGAATGACTTTGGCCTTCAGTGGTCTCTTTGTACTCCCAAGTTCTTTTTCAAAACCTTGTTCAGATATGCTATGATGATATGCTACTGACCTCCTCTCAGACTGAGTTAAGACTGTCCTGTTGGGTTCTGAGCATTCAGACCTTTTCTTAAAAATTTATTTTTGTACCCTGACTGCTTGGAACAGTGTGATTACTCATTAATTACACGTTCATTGAATTAAAAACATTACTACATTCCTGGTGGCTCAAACTAATGTGTTCATCTCCTCCTAAGTATACATACCTGATTCCTTGAAGAAGTTCAGGCACCAGAAGAATTTGGCTCAGTAACTGCATGTACATGATGCCAAATGTGAATGATAAATGGGAATTTGCATCCATTTATACAGTTTCTGTTAGTATCTGCATATTTGATATCCCAAGAAAAATACACAAAGGGATTGATTTTAATTGAATTTTTTAAAAATTTAGGTCAGAAAAAAATTTTTGTAAAGTGATAGATTCTCAAATATTGGGGAATCTAGGGTCTCTTGCAGCAACACAAAAGCAGCAATATAGAACACATAAGAGAATAGGACTGGTGGTGGTGAATGTATTTCAGGCAGGAGGCCAGATTTGGCCTGTAGGTGAAGGTCTTCAGAACCCAGCTTAAGAAAAAGAACACTATAAATCATGGAAAGATTTTTTGTTGTTAATATCATCTCTATTTAAGAATAGTATACATAGAATTTCCCATTATCCCCATGTATAGACTGAGTAAAAACCACAATTTACCTACCTTCAGTAATTTCTGACCATGGAGGAAAAAAATAGGTGAAGTCAGACCACTGATGAAATACTCATATGACTTTCAAAGAATGTTGAAACCTATATAACCTACTCACCATTCCATAAAAACAATCCTTTTAGACCACTCGAGAGTCAGTGTTTTTTGTGGGAAACTTGTTTGGTAGACAGGAATTATTTTAACTTAATATTCAAAGCAAATACAGAACTCCCACCTTCCCTGAACCTTAACTTTGCATAGGGACCATTGGAATTCTAATTCAGGACAAAGTGAAAGAGAATGGAATGAAAGTCCTGTGGTCAGATGCTTCTCTGTCCATCAGTCTCACGTTTCTAAGTCTGTTTTCTGGATGTGGCATCATGACCACCTAACATTGTCATGGAGTAAATGACATGAAATGTCCAGCACAGCATCTAAAATCCTGTAAGTTCTCGACAAGTGAGTTACCCCTGTGTCAGGCCTCTTAGGATCCCATCGCTCTCCCAGGGCCACACCTGGCTCCTGGCTCTGTCTGTCCCAACTTTTAGAAAACATCTATGTGTCTCCATGTTCTCTCATATGAAGAGAGCTTAATACTACTATTCTTTCTGTAATGGAATTTTGTGAGGAATAAAATGAACCCTGTATATAGAATGTTTTATACTACTGCAGAATCATTTACAGATGCAATGTATTACTACTCTTCTACAATGGTATTTCTCAACCTCAGCGCTCTTGACATCTGGGGGCATGTATTTTCTTGTCATGAGTGGGGGTGGGTACTATCCTGTGCATTGCAGGATGTTCATCAGCATTCTTGCCTCAGATACAACCCTCCCCTCAGTTGTAAAAAACCATACGTGTCCTCAGATATTGTAAAATATCTCCTGAGGCATGAATCACCCCTGACCTCTTAATGAGAGCCCCTCTAATGTATCAGACATCACAATTTTTAACTAAAACATCCATGGCCATCATGTTCTTAGGTGTAATGTTAAAATGTCCAAAGAAGTAGATGTTATGGCTATGAAAATTATCATCACTGTGTCAAAAGCAAGTACACGGGGCAATGACATAGCAAGGCTCTTTTATCAATTATACCTGAGGCTCAAAGCTGATAATAAAGGCATGAAATGCAATGCATTCCAAAGAATACAAACCATTTATATGTAGGACTCCTTGGCACAACTTAGCCTATGAAAAATAAAAGTGAAAGTCGCTCAGTCGTGTCCAACTCTTAGCGACCCCATGGACTGTATAGCCCATGGAATTCTCCAGGCCAGAATATTGGAGTGAGTAGCCGTTCCCTTCTCCAGGGGATCTTCCAAACCCAAGGATTGAACCCAGGTCTCCTGCATTGCAGGTGGATTCTTTACTAGCTGAGCCACAAGGGAATGACCCAAGAGAAATGCACAGAAAGGGAGTGCTGATTTAAGGGAGAGACTAGTGGGGAGATATTTCTTTTGAGACAATTGTAGAAAAAGCTGTGTATTCCCAGCCCCTACCCAAGAGAAGTAAAGGGGCTACTTCTTACCTCTTGCCTAACCAAGTGACAAGGCTTCAGGAAAAAAAAAAAAAGACTCATGGAATGTGGGGGATATGGGGAATTTGTCTGGAATTTGGGGGATGTGGGTTCTTTTAACTGACAAATGCCTGAGAAACTTCCAAAGAGGAGAGAGACCTGGACAGTGTATTGTAGCAGAGTAAAGACAGGCCAAATGGGGACTCATTGCACCTCCACAGAACATGGAACAAAGGTGTATGTTTGCTGAGAGCAGATTTGAAGCCCATGTAGGAAGCTGTCTGTGAGCACCATTAAAAGGGGCTGTCCACAAACAGTGTCTAGAGGAGAGAGACGACCTATGACCGAAAATCTGGCCATGGATCACCAGACTCCAGTAACTGAGGAGACCTTCCAACAGCCTGCGCCAAGAGATGACAACTAGAAGGCCCCAGTGGGGCACCTCCTGGACCTTCCCCACCACCACCACCAAAAAAAATCATGGCAAAACAAACAACTGCTCTCTGAAATGTCAGTTAGAGTATACCAAAGTCAAATTACAAATGACCATCAATCAGGACCATTTCTGTCCATTACCTCTTCTCCCAATCCTAATTCACAATAACTCTGGAGGAATTATCTTGGGAAAGGAGAAATTGAATAGCAGAATGAAGGAAAGGGGAGAACTAAATATGTATTCTCTTTCACACTATTGAATTCCTTCCCTAAGGCAGACCTGAGCATCTGGAAATGAGAAACTTTAGATTGGTTGAAAGTCCAAATTTTATGATAATAAAAAACAGGTTTAAAAAATTTTAAAGTACAAAAATCAACCTACCTGTTAATAGTGATGATTACAAAAGCTATGCCGTCTGCCTAAGCTTTCATCTACATGCAGGGAAGAACAAATTGGAAGGATTTAAAGAGCAATGATAGGGAAAAAATTATTTTTTACCTGCATTCTGCTGAGCCTAACTCATGAATATTTTAGAGGTAATAAATAAAATAATTTCTAGTTCATCAACTAGTAACAAAAATGCTACTGACCCACCATCAGCAGACACTGGGCTATGTTTCATATTTGGGAAAGAATTGTATTGAGTTAGTCAACACAATTGCTGGGGGAAAAATACTCTCTTAATTGGGGGAAAAATACAAAAAATTTCCAATACCTCCTCTAAATTATGCATCATCAGGAGTCTCTCATACCATGTATTTTTATATACTCAATAGTGATCAAATAAATCTTCTTTGTTTTTCAATATTCTTCTTGGCCAGCTAAATCTTTTTCCCTCAAAATAACTGAGTTGGATAGAAAATTACCTCCCAAGTAATGATGAGTTCAGACCGACTTCCTCCTCCTCCATTGATGTTTGTTGGTGCCAAGGCAGGGACTAAAAGCAACCAAGAGAAATGTAGGATGGCAATTATTAAAGTATTTTTTCATCATGAAGAATTTTATTTTTGGATTTCACCTTAAAAAAATCTCACGCAGGCACATTATGAGAGAGTCTTCATTTTTAATGAACATAAATTATGTTTACAAATATCCAAATTTCTAAGAGAGAGGACACAGTGTTTGATACATGAGCACCCTGGCTCCAAAATCGAGTAACATCATGTGTTTGATATTATTATGCATCATCTACTAATTGGCAAAATGATGTTCCATTCAGATGGTAACAGCAACACTGCTGATTTAGTGCCTAATTATACAGTTGTGCTGTAAACAAATTACTGAGGCAGTCTATTAATTAATTTTTTTCCAATAAACCAACTAAAATAATTTTTCTTTTTGTTAGTCATCAGGATATTTTAACGATTAAAAATGAATCCTTAAAATATATCAATTAAAATACTCTTGGTTTATAATTTCATGTTTGAATCTCAAATCTCTCACTACAGAATAGGACCTTTCCTCTAATTTTTCACAGTCAATGTAAGAAGATGTTCTCTGATCAAGGACGTGATTGAGAGAATTACCTGGGTTTAACTTCAGTACCCTAAGACTCAGTGGTAGAATAATACAGAGACTGATCATGTTTACAAATTAGGAAAATAAACATCCTTCAATTATACCTTTGTAAGGACTAGTATAATGAAATATAAACATTTCAAGGTAAATTGTAGAATTGATGACAACTGTGAGCATGAGTGGAGTAGTGTAGTGTATAATCAGAATGAAGTTTTACTTTATACATGTTGAAGTGTTAAAAAGCACTTTTCCTGAAATAATAACAAATGTATGCTAAATCTGTGATAAGGATACTTTTTAAAGGTTGAATTATATGCAATTATTTATATTCAATCATTTTAAATTAAAATATGCAATGTTTAATTTCTCATTTAAAATTTTTCTTCTACCATGGGTACCATTCAGATAAATCTAAACTTCTTATTTTATTTATTCCCATTTCATACATATTTAACTCCATAAGTGATATACAGATATAATAATCTCCTTTCCTTTTTAAATAGTAACACCAAACATTACCCACTTTCATATTCACATTAACCCTAACTTTGCCTATTTTGATCTTCAGAATTTATTCAGATGATTGCCTTGCACCCAAACTCTATTTTCTAAGTCTTCCAATGCCTTTGGCCAAGTGCAGTGTGAATCAGAATAGATTCTATAGTTGCAAGGATAGCTTTACAGTGACATACTTTAGGGCAATCGAATAGTTCAGGTGTATAAGAAAATTATTTTAAATTATGCTTAACTCTTTCAAAGTCATCAGTATTCTGGGTAATAGAAGTTCCTTCTTTTATTCAGTTTTCAAACGAACCATACTAATACTAAAACCATATTGAGAGGAATTATTTTTGATGATACCATCCCTCAAAAAAAAGTCACACTTCAGTATGATTTGGAGATTCAGGAAAATCATTATAAATACCAAGTTTCATTATGCTACTGAAATGAGAGTATTAGTGATTAACAGAAAGTGACATTAAAAACTTTATTGTAAACCTTTAGAGTCAGCATCAACACTGCCCAGAGCTTCCATAATACAAATCAGCTTTAAACAATTTAAACTGAAGCTAGTATCCAGAGTCATGAGGCACATGTCTAGATTCATATAAGGTTGTTCTGTGATAGGGCTTGGGAATTTCTGTGTTTAGGCATTTCACTATGTCAGGCCTTTTCTCATTTAGTTTATGGACTACTGTTATGGTGAATGCTGGAGCTTAAGTCTGGATGTCTGCTTTCTAATACTGACTGTCCAAGATCATCAGCTACATCCTGGCCTTTCTTTTCTTCTATTAAAGACTCACCTCTTAGCTCTAAATTTTTTTAGAATTATTTAATTTATGTTATCACTATCGAATATATTATTTTCCAGCCCCAGTTCTATAATAAAATGACTTACATTACCTTTAGTTTAAAAAGTGATTTATTGACATCTGACAGTTGCGCACACTTTTTTGGAAGTAATTTGTGTGTGTTAAACCAAGCCAGCAACAGCATGATCCTTCATAGGTGACTGGATAAGAATATGAACTTTTTTGGCTAGATTCATTGAGATGATCAAATATTACCTTGGATGTGAAAGTTTGAGTGGAACAAAGAATATCCATTGAAAAGAGTTTAAGGTGTGATTTCTGAGGCAGGTTCTACTGTATTCTTCTGTTCAGCAAACCACTTGATGCTCAATTAGTGCTTCTATTAAATGAGTTTAACATTCACCTCATTTCCATGTGGAAAATTTGATGCTATCACTCATTGAAGCTGCAAAGCTAGGTCAGAGTTGAAAAATAAGTGGAAATGTGTGGCTGACTGCACCAACAGATTCGTAGTTAATTCTTGGCTACAATATTTAATGAAACAATTGGTAACTTATTTACATTTACAAATCTACAGATTCTCTATTGGATTTTGGCTAGAAAATAGATAAGATGAGAGGACTGCTTTTGAAAAATTCTTATTTTTGACATGCCTTCTTAATCATCTTGTTTTGAATTCACTTTTTGGAGAAAATACACATTGCTCTGTGCACATAAAAATGGAAAATAAGAGCCACTGGTTTACTGCTTCTGATTGTGGACCAAAAATGCTACATGACTTCTCACTTATTATTTTTAGGAACTATATCATAAACAATCTTCTTCATCTTTAGAAGGCATTGATATCTTACCTGATGATTTGGTTCTTAACAATTCTGATGGCTTGCTTGGTTCTCCTATCCCAATGCTGTTCCCAGCAACTACACGAAATTCATATTCAACCCAAGGATTCAAACCAACCACTGTTGCATTGAATGTCTTACCATTGAGAATTTCTGGAACTGAGAAGAAGGTTATGCTTTAGGCAACTAAATTGGCACTAACTGAAAAAAAATCAACTATTTAATCAAAACAAAACAAAATATCTGTTTTAGAAAGTCATCCAAAATCATGCATCACTTACCCGTAGAAACAGCCTGCCAACCCACAGAAAATGGTGTCCGAGCCTGAATACTAAATATTTGAATGGGGCTGTTATTATCTGAGCCTGGTCTCCAGCTTAGTTGACAAGTAGTACTGGAAATATGTTTCACTCTTACATCCTCTGGGGGCCCTGGGGGACCTTGAAAAATATGTTTTATGATGACTATATTAGAAATTGTTAAATTTGTGGATTTGGAACAAAGATATTTGATCTGTCATGCTTAGAAAATAAAATATCGAACATAATGTATTTTAGCACATTACTTGTGATAAAAACCCTATTAATTCAGCTTACATGGTGAGAGATTAATTTAGAAATGCTTCCTTTGAAGATTAGAAAATGCCAGTCATGGGATTGTTGAATATCATCCAATAGAGAGCTAATCTCAAAAACTGAGAACCATTCTCACCCATTCCTCTCTCCAAAGCTAACTCAAATAAATGCAACTGATATGGAGAACTTCAAAAACAAGAGTGGTTTATTATGAATAGAAAGCACATCTAAGTTTTAGGGGCCAATACTGCTAGCTAAGTCTGATCATTCCTTATAAAGAAACAAAACCTACTCAATTCAATGTTCATATCTGTAGTCACACCCTGGGGTGCTGGAGTTTAGGAAAAAAACATTGTGCTATTTATTTTACTGCTTTATCATAATGTGGTTACTCAAAGATCTACCATGTACATATTAATGTCTTTGATTGTGAATAAACAGTGCTGTCATCTATTTTCACCATTTATGCTTACCTCTCACAATGATATCACCATCAGCAGATAAACTCTCAAGAGTTGTTTTTACTGTGCATAGATATTTTCCTGAATGATTTAACTGAATATTCCTTATCATCAAATCCCCAACAGATTCCTGTAGATAGAAAGGGAAAAAGGGATAAAAACATAATGACACCCAGCAGGTCTCATTTTTTTTTTTAAAGCTGGATAGATACGAAATATGAGGCGCCTCTGAGATTAGGAGATATACCAGTATCATTATAGTTTTTCATACTTGACCCCTTTCATTACCCCCTTAATTATAATTGCATCTAGAACACAAGCACTTCTATGAAAGATATAAAACAAAATAAAAACAGATGCAGCTTTGTAAACAGACAGTGAGTGATTATCCATGCAAATAAATATGGGGACAATAATTAAGAACAAGGTTGATTCATGTAAAAGGCTTGATTCACTTTATTAAGCACTTAAAAATTTCAGCAACTTACTCCTCCAATCCTCTCAAAATGAGCCATTCCTTTTTTAAAGTCTATGACATCTCCATTGAAAGACCATACAAATACAACGTCAACGGAGGGGTCACGGGACACTTGGCAAGGTAGGACTATACTCTCGCCAACTGTAACGTCCATTGTGGAAGGCGGAACGGTAATAACAGTCCTCTCTGTTGAGAAAAAAATTATTGTTTTAAAACGTTATAAAATGCTAGCATATGGCTATAAAATACATATTTTGAATCGTTTTGCTATTGTTTGAAATTATATAAGTCCAACATGAAAGCTCTACTATACTCAATAAGAAAAATTATATTCCCACTTTTCAAATATTTCTACATTATTAAATATAACCTATTACTTGTAAGAAAATTCAAGACACATTCTCATTTATACTTAATATTAAAATAAGTAGAAACCAGGGACCTCAAAAGACAACATTCACGACATAGAGAGTGTACCACACCATTTTTATTATTATTTTGTTCTGAAATTCCAGGCAAAACCCACAAAATGGTTAAAACTCTAATTATTCGGTTAATTTCATATACTAGAAACAATTGTGTTCCTAAGTTCATAATTACAATAGTTCATATTATATTAAAATTTATAATCATAAGTTTATATTTGCCAATGTGAATACTACATATTTATTCTATTTCTGACATAGTTGTGATAAAAAAATTTCTATTTTAAAGTGCAACATGAATAGGACAGAGGTGACTTTTTTATTTTTCATCCAGAGTTTTTAATTTTAGAGTTACACATCTATCATAAAAAAAATTTGCTTCTAAAAATATGTGTCACAATATCAATCCTTGCTCTACAAGTTCTATGATGTCATTGACCAGTTTCAAAGGACAATTTGAAAGGACACAAACAAATTTCCAGTTGGACTCAGGAATCCTATATTTCTGTGGTTAAAATAGACTCATAGTGATATCATTTTTTACACATTTTATACCAAACTACATAGTTTTGCTTTTAGAGCACTAAGGATTTACCAAAATGGCAACTAAATAACCATAAAGAAAAAAAAAAAAGAACTTGGACACACATTTACATGTAGATATGCACTAGCTTACCAAAGTAAACTATATTCTAAGGGATTAATATTTAAGAATTAGGAATTTTGGCAAATTATATTTTAAAAATATTGTACATGAAGTTTCAAAACAGTTTTAAAGCAAAATGAAATTGGGACCCTGGAAAATCTCTTTCTCTAAAGATCACTCATAAGATAAAATTTAACCTTGTAGGAGGTAGGCTGAAATCTCTCCTTTCATTCTGGCTTCTCTGTATTGCTCAAGAAATCAAAGTAGCACTGAAGTTGAATGTGTGTGTTCATACGATGAGTTTGCCACTGTATTTTATCAATAGAATGTTTAAGTATTGTTCTAATATTTTAAAAGTGGTGACTGTTTTCTTAACAATAAAAAAATAGGAAGAAATAATCATAGGCTTTAAGGTACACATAAATAAAAGCATCATGGAAAAATAAAAACACATATTATATTTCTGAATATGACGGAGGAAAATCTAACCCAGTCTACATCAGATGCATCTTCTTTTTTTTTTTTTAATTGTTTATTTTAATTGGAAGATAATTACTTTACAATATTTTTTTTTCTTTTTTTAAAATTTTATTTTATTTTTAAACTTTACATAATTGTATTAGTTTTGCCAAATATCAAAATGAATCCATCACAGGTATACATGTGCTCCCCATCCTGAACCGTCCTCCCTCCTCCCTCCCCATACCATCCCTCTGGGTCGTCCCAGTGCACTAGCCCCAAGCATCCAGTATCGTGCATTGAACCTGGACTGGCATCTCATTTCATACATGATATT
>NW_011495035.1:7682488-7715126 GCF_000754665.1 Bison bison bison | reverse complement strand
AAATCAGCCCTGAATATTCATTGGAAGGACTGATGCTGAAGCTGAAGCTCCAATACTTTGGCCAACTGATGTGAAGACATGACTTATTAGAAAAGACCCTGATGCTGGGAAAGATCAAAGGCAGGAGAAGGGGACGACAGAAGATAAGACGGTTGTATGGCATCACCAACTCAATGGACATGAGTTTAAGCAACCCCCAGGAGATGGTGAAGGACAGGGAAGCTGGTGTGCTGCAGTCCATGGGGTTGCAAAGAGCTGGGCACGACTGAGTGACTGAACAACAACAACAATGAAAAGAGAAGGAATTAAAGCACAAAATAAATATGATGCAATGTGTGCCTTAGAGGTTTATATCTAAAGCAACAAGCTGATATTAAACAACTCATACTTAGAAATACGTAGGTATAACTATGATGAAAAGTGAGAATGTTAGTTACTAAGAGTTGAGTCCAACTCCTTGTGACCCTATGGACTGTAGCCTACCAGGCTCCTCTCTCCATGGGATTTTCCAGGCAAGAATACTGGTGTGGGTAACCATTCCCTTTTCAAGGGGACTTTCCTAACCCAGGGATTGAACTGGGGTCTCCTGCATTGCAGACAGATTCTTCACTATCTGAACCACCAGGAAAGCCCTGTAACTGTGATAAGTGCCATATATTAGAAATAAATAATTCTATTAAAATAGTGAATGCTGAAGGATGATTTTTTTAAGAAAGAGTTGTTTTAGTTGACAGTAAAAGGCAAATGGATTTCCAGGTAGTGGAGTGGGAAAGAATCTGCTTGCCAATGCAGGAGGCTCAAGAGTCAATCTTAGTGTGAGGAAGATCTGAAGTAGGAAATGACAACGCACTGCAGTATTCTTGGGATAACAAAGGATTGGACATGACTGAGCACACACACAAAGAAGGCAAATAGGAGTTAGCTAAGTAAACAAAATTGGCCGGAAGAAGTAACTTTATTCACCATGCAGGCAGGAGCATTTACAAAAAATCTGTGTAAAGAACAAATATAGCATGTGAATACAAGGCAGCCATTTTGCTAGAAAGCAGTGTTGGAGAGTGAACAAGGAGTGAAATTGAAAATTATGATAGACTCAAAATGTATGCTTTAGATGTTCTTACGGACAGCTACGTAATATGTGGATTTTTTTTTAAATAGGGAAAAAGCAGTTTGCTAAATATGGAGAACTTTGATTTAAAACTAATATACGTATTACCTATAAAATGTAACAGAGTAATAGTGATACGTGAGTAACAACATAAGCATACAAATTGCAAAAAATATATTTTTAGTTCAATTTTATATAATTCATTAAATAATAATACTTTATTAATAAAGTTAAATCCCGATTGATCATGAGGGTTTTCTCACTTTTCTGTAAATCTATTTATTAGGTCATCAGAATTTACATTTTTAGTAATTTTATTTTAAGTGATTGACATCAGTTGTTCATGGCAAATATAAAACAACAAATGCTTTCTGAAATTTTTCTTTTAAAATTTGCAATCATGTTTCTGTTGATGCACTTGTTATAGAACGCTTGAGAGTATTTTATAGGTGTGACTAAATTGGAATAAACTTCCAATGAATTATTTTGAAATGTTGAATCTTAGAATGTCTAAAGATAATGATTCTCAAGGAACAATTTTTCTCTAAAAAGACTTAATTCTTCATACAAAGCCATTCTGCTTAAGTCTGGATTTAATTTTAGATGTTAATCTAAACAGTGAAACTTATATTCTTTGGACACAACCTGTAACTTGTGAAGGTTTCACAAGAAACTGAAAGTGGCTTAGTGGTTTGTGTATAATCCAAAATGTTTAGGCATTCTACTGCTATATCTTCAATTATGAAGAAACACTCATTAATATTTGGTTTACCTGAAACTTAGTATAAAAGTAGTATTTTTCCCATTGGGTAAATTAATATTTAAATTTGAATGTCTATTTCTAAGCCTCTGGATATTAGCTTTCTAGTGTTGCACACATTTTCAAAATCATGTATGCTAAACTTTGAAAACTTCATGTCACTATGATATGCGTTATTGCAATGTCCATATTTAGGCTTTTGCTTCATAATACTTTACTGACAAAATTTACTGGCTTGACCCTGACGAAGCCTGTCCTGGTGCTCGGAATGAAGAGTTAATATTTGTACAGATGACATTTGACATCCTCTGAGGACAGATAGGGTAGCTGACCTCTCACCGTGGATCTTGACATTGACTCTTTATCATTCTCTTGCTCCCCTGAAGCCCTTGCTGTCATCCTCTGATTTTTCCACAGCTGCTGCCATCATCACCTTTATCAATTTGGCCCCAGGTCCTGATGTGCCACCCTCCTCTGGGCCTCAGCTCTCAGCACTCACTCCCATGAGGCACATGGGTGTACATGATACCACCTGTTGTGCAAAAATATTGACTGCATGGTGCACAGACCTGAACCCGTTTGTGCACAAGTAGCTGCTGCTGAGCCGTAAAAACTTGTTTGTGCTTCTACCCAGCATATCTCCTCTGCTCAAGTGCATGCTCCACTGTCCCTGTAGATTTTTCACTTACAAAGTGCAAGTTCAGAAACAAAGTGATCAAGGATTTCAAGATAGTGACAATAGAGCATTAGACCAAACATGAGGCAAAACTCAGCATGGGATCCTGTGTGACTGGGCTGCACAAGGCTGAAACCAGCCCTGGATGCCCTGTTAAAAAATTGCTGATAAAATGAGAAGCCTTGGAAGTACAAAGCAGAGGGAATAAATGGCATAGAGACATACCAGTTTCTGTACGGTGAAAAAAAAAGTGGATTATATTTAAAAGAAGAAGCTTCTATGTAGGCAGACTTGTTATCCAAAACAGGGAATGCATGATTATCTGAGCACAGTTTCCCTGTGAGTACCCTCCTGTGGGGGTGAGGGGGAGCATGGACAAGAACGCTTATAACTACTGTATTCTGTCCTCACACCACATGCGGACCTGCCCTAATCCTGTGTAGGTGGCTCTCCAACACCCACAAGACTGCTAATTGCTATCTAAAGAGCTCCCTTCTGCAACCGCCACAGTTCTATCTCTGAACTAGAAGTGAATATCCCGCAGAGACAAAGTCACACTTGCAGAGAATGGAAGAATGGTTCTCGAGCAGAAGAAACATAAACAATTTTTATGCTATTTTAGGGAAAGAACAAGGAGTAGTTTTAGTTCATTAACAAGTTCAGACTCCTCCTTTGCATACACTTTAACTTCTTAAAAAACTAACATTGGAGGAAAAAAAAGAAAAAAAGCTATTCAAATCACTCTGGAGGAGTGGAGGGATTTACATACACACTTCTAGTGTACTCTTTTCCTGGGAACGCATACATTCTGGTAGAGTAGGTGCAGTAAGCTGAAGCTCATTATTAACACTGAAATACTTCTTGGTATTTGTGGAAAAGTAAGATAATTAGGGCATGAATTATAATGAATTAAAAAGGAAGGATGTCAACTGTGCTAGACTCTATCATTTGTAAAACTTTGAAATTCTTTAAGGCTCTTTTTCTGAAACAAAATAGGAGGATAGTAATTCCTTTTCATTTCACATAATTATATTTTTCCTGCCTATTCCTTAAGTATTTATAGAAATTCTGCTCTAGTAGTTTAAAAATTTAGCATGAATTTCCTGGAGACTGTGTTCAAAATGTGAATTTCTCTGCTTCCACAAGAATTACGGATTCAGCAGGGTTGCAGGAAGGATCTAGAAATGGATTTTTAACAGGTTGCTTCTTCAGTTGATTTTGATGTGGTCAGTCCAGGTCCATGCTTTGAGAAATATTGCCTTAGGTTTTGAAAATTGAACCTGAATTTTCTATTTTAGGAAAGTCCAAGCTATGTAAACTATATTGTCATTAAGTCTCCAATGCTTTGGTTTCAGGAGAAAAAAGTCATATCCAGTAAAATGTTACTGATTAGTGATGCTTCAAAAATAAACCAAGATGAACTTCTCAGGCTATTCAACTATAATTAATTCTGTGTACTTTGTTTGCTTTTAGAGTTCCGTAGCACATTTTAGCATATTAAAAGCTCTGAATATTCCTGCATTAAAGAATCTTTTAAAAATTTATTTAATTCTAGATTTCCTGCACTTACTAGATATGGAACATTTTTAATTCATGCAACACCTCTTAATATATCTTGAAATATAAAGAATTCTAAGAAATAAAGTTTGGAAATATGACTTTCATGGTTAAAGAGAGTTGAAATACACACACATATACATGTATATGTATACATGTATGTATATGTATATATGTATACATGTATATGTATGTGTATTTAGCATTCATTATGCATATATAAATATATATTTATGAGAAAATCATGTAAAATTTAACTCTGAAAAATTTTGGAGTAATTGTTAATATTTAAGATGAGAAAATTGGTTTATTGTTATGCTAAAAAGATCCTCTTACCATTTAAAATACATTCTGCAATATTCATAAATGGAATTATAGTATTTATGATTTGCCTTGAGATATTTGGGTGGATTTGGGGAAAGTAGGTGAGGGTATAGGTGAAACAAAGCTGGATATGAGTTGATAATGACCAACCCTGATTGATTTGTGCACAGTGTTCCTTATACTACCTTCTTTACTGTTTTGCATGTTTCTAATTTTCAGTAACAATAAAAGAAAGACAGAAAGAAAATGATGGGAATAATGAATATTTACATACAGAATAGGGAGGCAACTTTTCCATTCAGCTTTGAGTGATGACTGACCATTTTTTGAAGGTTATTTTAAATATGAATGGCATGAGTTAATGAAGAGTTCATAAAATAACAGAATTTTAATATTTACTCTTTTCAATCTATTTCAATGAGATTTGTATCATATGAAAATAGCTTGATATAACAATCCTACCCTTAAGAGGTGTAAAAAAAGACTTAATAAAATCCATAATGCTTTTGATGAACTTTACTCAAATTCACATTGTCAAAATAGACAGTGATATTTCCAGAACACATCTTTAGTTAAGAGCACCTCAGGAGACATGAAAACTATCATCAAAGTATCTCAGAATTGTTTAGCATGATTTCTTTAAATATAAGTGTGGCTTGTTCCTATATGAATGGCAAAACACACTATTACATATCATGATCCTCAGGTATATTTTTACAAGCCAGGGATGGCAATCCATCATGTATTGGTCTTTTGAGCATCTAGGAAATATTACTTTAGGTCAGTATTTATTTGTTTCCTTTGTAGTTTTAACTCAGTGAAAATCTCCGTCTCTGAGTAATAGTCTTTCAGTGTCATTGTTCAGAATAATAATGGCTCAGGAGGTTCTGAAATTATCAACTTCTCTCAAAACACTGACATATCTTAAGAAAATCACCAAATCTTTCTCCCTCTGTAAACATGTGATTCTGCCTTTACTTGTCTATGACATTATTGAAAATGTTGCTAAGATACCAATATAAAGGAAACTAGCATATAAATAGCACTTAAAACAGGTGATGAAATTCTCTGGTATTTTCTTTTATTAGTTAACTTGTGAAGACTAGAAATTAAAACTTTAAATTTGGATCCTCTTTCTAATTGCTCAGAATCTCAGTTAGTCTCATATGAATATATTAACTCTTCCAATTGCTTTTAATTTCTTCTTCCATTTATGTTCTTTTCTGAAGATTTTAGTGATGAATTTTCTGAGATTTTGTTTGTGTGAAAGCATCTCTGTTTGTCTTCATTAAAGAGAATATCTGTACTTGGAATAGAATTTTACTGTATCATCTGAAAGACGGTTAGAAAGGTCTTTCTACTATCTTCTTGAGTCCTTTAATTTTCTTGTTATGATAACTGTCAATGTCTTTGCTAGTTTTTTTTTTTTTTTAATTGGAATGATTTTTCCTCGCCTTTGGTTTCACTACTATGTGCTTATTTAACTTTTCTTTTGTGTTTATCCTAGTGAGGCTCATATGATTTCCTGAATAGATGACTGCTGTCATTTAAAGTTTTTTTTTTAATCTCTGGCAAATATTTCTTCAAATTCTCCATCTCTCATTTTATTTCTCCCCTCTCTGCTCCTTTTAGAACCAAGATTTCACGTGTTAGAGCTATTTACCATAAGCAATATGTTTCTTATGTTCTTTTTTGTCTTTCCTATTGCTTTATTTTTCCATTCTGGATATTTTCTATTCATATATCCTCCTCTTTACTAATCTTCTTTGAAATATCTATTCGGCTATTAAATCGATCTATTTTGTTCTTAATTTTAGCCTTTGTACTTTTCACTTCTAGAGCTTCCAATTAATTTTGAATACATACCATTTCTCTTCTGAAATTCTCCATCTGGTTCTCTTTTTGAAAAACATACTAATCACAATTGGGGCTTCCCTGGTGGTTCAGCCATAAAGAATCTGTCTGCCAATACAGGAGACACAGGTTTGATCCCTGGGTGTGGAAGAGCCCCTTTGAGAAGGAAATGGCAACCCACTCCAGCGTTCTTGCCGGGAAATCTCATGGACAGAGGAGCCTGGTGGGCTAGAGTACATGGGGTCACAAAGCGTTGGACAAGATTTAATAACTAAAATGACAGATAATCACAATTATTTTAAAATCCTTGTGTAACAACTTCTACCTTTCTATCAGTTGTAATGTCTTGTTATTTTCTGATATTTCTCTGGGTTTGGGTCCTTTGGTCCTGGCTCCAGCTATTGATAATAACATTTATGAAATATCAGGCACTGTGGCTCAAAATGTAAATATTTTCATTTTGTTACAATTTTCCCAAGAAGACTTACTTTTTAAGCAGGCATTTGGAAAAAGAGCAGAATCTAGTCAAGAATTGATCAATCTGATTCTGCAGTCAGTGACTTTAAGTCTTGGACAATTTTATTCTGTTGTTATTACTAGGGCATGGTCCCTTAGGGGTAAGACTGAATTGCTTAGCTGACCTCATTCTGTTTGGTTGATTCTGAGCTCAGCTTTTTGTCTTTCTGGCACTGTGAGACTACCAAAATTTCTTGTTGAAATTTTTATTTAAAAAAATATTTTTTACAATATTTGTAATTGAAATTGGTGTGACAAAGCTACTTTAACTAGTCAGGACAGAAGTTTATCCATGTTATTAATGTTTTATAATAGATTATATGTAGTCTTAGGAATATTTAGGACATTTAACAGCTTGAGCAGTGTGATGATTCATGTCATTTGGAGAAAGAAATGAGTGCTCCTTAGGACAGATGTAGAAACTCTTAATGAGTTTAAAACTATACTAATTGTTTATTCAACATTTAATTCAAAACCATTAAATTAGTACAGAACCCATAAATTCTTCCAGGTATACATCAGAATGGGACTGAGCAAATAAAACAACACTGAACTGAGGAGCCTTTAGAAGTGTGAAGTTACTCAGTCCTGTCTGACTCTTTGTGACCCCGTGGACTGTAAACTACCACACTCCTCCATCCATGAGATTTTCCAAGCAAGGGTACTGTAGTGGGTTGACATTTCTTTCTCCAGAGGATCTTCCTGACCCAGGGATCGAACCCAGGTCTCCCACATTGTAGGCAGACACTTTACCATCTGAGCCACCAAGGAAGTCCTAGGATCTCCGTAAAAGAAGCAAAAATGTCATCTACAATTTAATATGAATATTCAAGCTTCTAGAAGGAAGACAAAGATGGAATTGAGACTCATGTTTTTGAGACTATGGTGCATCCCTTAACTTTAATATTGTTATCATTTTGGGCCAGATAATTTTTTGTTGCATGTACGGGTCAGTCGATTCAGAGGGAAGTGGGGAGACTGTTCTGTGCATTACAGAATATCCAGTAGCATCTTTGGCCTCTATGTACTAGATGTTAGTAGATCCTTCAGTTGTGACTATCAGAAGTGTCTCTTCACATTGTCCTATATCCCCAGCAGGTAAAATGAACTTGGCTGTCATCAAGAGACATACTTTGGGAAAGTGACAATAATGGTTTAATATTTGATAATTGAAGTGGTGGAAAGTGGTTAGATTCTTTGCATATCTTGATTGTTGAGGCCATTTTTGGAAAATGAGTTAGAATGACTACAAGAATTTGGCTTGAGCAACTGTCATTATAAGTTGTCATTCATAAAGTGGTAGGAGAAGCAAGTTTGCGGAGTGAGAATTAGGAGGTCAGTGTTAGGATGTAGCAAACTGATAAGTGAATATGATAAATTGCTCGTTGGATTTTGGAATTAAGAAAAATGCTTACATTGGTTTATCATTTTGGGAATTAGCTTATTGATGTTATTTTAGATGATGAGACTAGATGAGTTACCAAGTGAATGGTAGTATATTCCAAATTAAGAAAATTGATAAGAGGAAATTGGAAAAGAGTGACTCAAGAGATTAAAGGAAAATCTGACAAATACTGTGTCTTGGCAACGAAGTGAGATATATATGAAGAAGAATATGATCAGTAGTCTGATAGAATAAGAAAGATGAAGACTGAGAACTGACCACTGGACTAAACAGTGTGGAGGCTACTAGTCACCCTGTTAAGAGAAATTCTGATGCCTGGTTGCATGGATTCAAAACAGAATGGACAAGAAGGATTGAAAAACGCAAGCTCATACAGACAAATTTTTAAAAGAGCTTTGGTATAAAGGGGAAAAGTCCAATATGGCAATAGCCATAGGGGGAATCATGGTCAGAAAATGACTATTTTTAAAATTATGTGAGTATGGTGGTGTGAATGATACCTCAGAGGGGATAATAGAGATGAAAAAGACAAAGTGAAGGAGAGGGACAAGAAAGGGGTGGGGAGGGAGAAAAAGAGGGAGAGAGACGGAGGGAGGTTTGAAAGAGAGAGGTTGAATGAGAGAGAAAGGGAGAAAGAGAGAGAGAGAATATCCCTGAACGTGAGAAGGAATTAATTTATTGTACAAGTGGGGAATTAATCTATTGTATAAGTGGAAGAGGTGAGTTCATGACCCATATCTCCCAAATTGTGCTTTCCAGTTTACTTGATAAATTTTGTTTGAGCAAAACATAGCTAAAACTTGACGTTTTCTAAATATTAGATGAGAAAAATAGAATCACAGTAAAAATATGATGTTATACTGGTAATGATAATTGATTATATAGTATTTATTTCAAGTTCTTCATAAACATCTAATAAATGATGCCAAAGAAATTTATCTTCTAAGATACAAATCCACCAAAACAGAGATCAAGAGTGGAGACAAAATTTGAGAAACTGTAATGAAGCTGAATGATTTCTAATTGACTTACTATAAAGGTCAGTCACAGGCTGGCAGTGGGAAGACAGAGGGGAAAACTTATTTAGCATGTCTTTATGTATTCATTCATTTGGGAATTTATGAATAGGATGTTATTTGGTCTCTAGAGTAGTTTCTCATCTAAGAAGAAGACCAGCAAATTACTTTGCTGAGAAAATATAAAACAGAGGGTCTTTGAACTGCCTATCACCAAGCCCAGTTGAGGGTGAGGAAAATCCTACTGAAAATAAGGGAATTAAGGAAATATGTACACAGTGAGAGCTGAGATTTGTGTGTTGTAACCCTATTCAGCTCCGAGAGTGCTGTCTGCTTGGCCTTTGCTCTCCAGACAGGAAACCTGGGAGGGACGTGAGGGACGGTTGTCCTAGGAGTCTGATAAGCCTAAAGAGAAGATAGTCCAATATTTTTCTTCAGTTCAGTCCAGTTCAGTTCAGTCGCTCAGTCGTGTCTGACTCTTTGCGACCCCATGAATCACAGCACGCCAGGCCTCCCTGTCCAGATCATCTAAATATGAAGTTAAATCATTCAAAATTCCCACTCTTGATTAGAGCTTTCTGTAGGATTTTTAGTGATCTAAATATGAACAGACAACAGTTCCACGATGTATCTTCAAACACCTCTTAATAAAGGATAGGACGTAAAACAAAGAGCAAACAAAGTGTTTGGGAAAAGAGAGACCTTTCAGAAAAAACAAAGAAAAGAGAAAAAACTACAAGCAATACTTCCAGAGGAAAGGAAGAAAAGACCAAGATATTACTTAAAAGAATAGACAGAAAATAAAAAGACACTTAGAAAAAAATTTTTTTTAAAAAGCAAAAATACAAAAGAAAATCTGGAAGGTAAAGTTGAGAAAATATCCTAGAAGGTAGAGCAAAAACAGCTATAAAATGGATGTGAGGATATAGAAACATTATGTATAACATGTATATATAAAACATATAAACATGTAGATAGACTCAGTTTCTCAGTTCAGTCAGTCATGTCTGACTCTTTGAAGCCCCATGAATTGCAGCACGCCTATCTAAATATATATATTAAAATACAATAAATTCTACACATAGATGAGTAGATACATACACACATGCATACATATACTCATAAACTTGAATGCCAGTCTAGGAAATCTATTATAAATGGGCATTTCAGAAAAAGAAATGGAGTAAATTATTACTCAGAAAAATATCCCAGGCCCAAAGAGCTATGAGCTTCCAGGATGACAAAGTGCACCAAATGCCCTGTAAAAAAGGCTGAAAATAGATTTACACCAATTATCATGTAATTGTGGGACACTTGGGAAAAAAGGACCTCTAGACAGAGAGAGTGAGAAAAGATGTCACAAACAACAGGTCAGAAATCAAAATGGTTTCAGCTTTTACAGCAGAGCAAGATTTCCAAATTATGAAAAATCATGATTTCCAATAGAGGATTCTGTTTCCAATTAAAGCATCAATCAAATGTAAGCTTAGTGTAAAGACCTTTTCAAAAATGAAAGATCTAAAAAAAATACACTTTTATTGATTTCTTTCTCAAAAATCCATTGGAAGATGCAATCTATTCAAACGAGGAAGTGTGTCAAGAGAAAGGCATGGTGCTTAGGCAACCAGGCTCCCCGACAGACGGAAAGGCAGATCAATATCAAAGTAAGAGAGTAGAGAGAGGATTGAGGAATGAATTGTTGTCAGGTCCATAGAAAACTAAGCAAACAAACAAGAAAATTACTAACTTTAGGGAAAGCAAACACAGGGAAATGAAAGCTAATACTCTGAAATAAACCCTACAGAGAAAACTAACAAACAAGGAAATTGGTGTGATGGAGTCTAATTCCCTACCTCTAGCAAGACAGAAATGGAGGAGTATTTGATCTTTATTTAATATACTTTTCCTCTTTGTACCAATACTTGCAGTAGGCTTGGTTGCTTTATATCCTCTTAGCCAATGCAAAATGATCTGCTCAGACATGTGTTTTGCAGATTAAAATCTATTTGCAGCATTTCATATTTATATTGTATTCTACCACAGGCAGAGTATAATTTAATTCCAATGCACAAAGTAACCATGGTCAATATATTATAGTTTCCCTGCAGTTACCATTACCCATTTATCTTCCACTTCAATATTTAAATGATTTGGAGCAAATATTAAAAGACTACCCTGAACCCCTGAGTAAAAGAAACAAATGAAGAACCATCTGGAGAAAGTAAGTGTCTTAAATTTAAGTTGTCTAAATGAAAAAAACAGGTCTAGGTATCATGCAAAGTAACACTGAAAAATTCCCTAGCAAGTAATATAAAAGTAATATAAAATGTAAACACAGATCTTCTGTATTAACAAGTAATCAAAACAGGGCCTTACATGTGTTTGAAAAGAGCATGCACCATAGATTCTGCTTAATGAATTAAATATACCAACAACTCACTTTCAAAGAGGTTAATACATAATAGGCAATGACTATTTATGGGATCATATTTATATTTCCTATAAATAGATAATGTTCACTCAGTCCTCCAACTGTAACTTTATTCTGGGTTGTAGTAAAAAACCAGGTTGAAGTGTTCTGTAGATTTATAAGAGATGAAATTACAAAATTTTAATTTTGCCTGGCTATAGGACCTAATAGAAAATGTTGCCTTCTGAATGTTTATGTTAGGTTTGCATGCGTGCATGCTGAGTCGCTTCAGTTGTGTCCAACTCTGTGACGTTATAGACCATAGCCCACCAGGCTCCTCTGTCCATGGGATTCTCCAGGCAAGAATACTGAAGGGGGTTGCCATGCCCTCCTCCAGGGCACCTTCCCCACCCAGGGGTTGAATCTCTGTCTCTTGTACTGGCAGGCATGTTCTTTACCACTAGTGCCACCTGGGAAGCCCTATGTTAGATTTAGGGAAGATGAAGTAAGAAAATAAAATCCAGAAGAGGAAAATTAGAGTCAATTAATTCCGTTGATTATTTTTCCCCTCTGCACTCCCTTACCCCCTTTCCTACCCTATTCCTTTTCTTGACTTGAATGAATTTGCTAATAACTCTTTGAGTATTCAGGATCCATAGACTGAAAAGCTTGCATCTGGGTGTTTTTTTTTTTTTTTTCTTAATGTTGTAATGCCACACATTTTTCCTTAAAAAAAAAGGCACTAGAGCTTGAATGACCACTGCACTAGTTTAGAAATAGAATATCTGAGGAACAAAGAAGTCTATTCACTACTTTAGCCTCAGAAGGGAATCACTGAAAAAAAAGACTGAACTTCCGATTGTTAACCAAATACTTCGGGCACAGTGTGAATAAATTTGAGAGGGAAAATGGAGGCAAAGTTATTTAAAATTCAAGATTTTTTTTTTTTTTTTTTTTACTGCACAGACTAGACCCACTGTTGGTAAAGTTTTGCTTAGTTTTGCTCATTTTTAATAAAGAGAAGGTAAATGGCTAGTGGTTTAAGTCAAGTGAGGGAAGTCAGATACCAAAGAGTGAGTATGTACTGTATGATTGCATTTATATGGCGTATATGGCAGAAAAAAATCATGACAGTTGTTGCTTCTAGGAATAGGGTGGGGCCAGGGAGGGGCATGAGGGAACAATATGTGAAAGTGAAAGTGTTAGTAATTCAGCTGTGTTCTACTCTTTGCGACCCCATGGGCTGTAGCCTGCCAGGCTCCTCTGTCCATGGAATTCTGCAGGCAAAATGCTGAGGTGGGTTGCCATTCCTTTCTTCAGGGAATCTTCCCAACCCAGAGATTGAATCCCGGTTTCCAGTATTGCAGGCAGATTCTCTACTGTCTGAGCCACCAGGCAGGCTGATAATGTATTTTGGTAGACTTTGGGGTTGCAGGGGTGTATGCATTTGCCAAAATTCAGAAAATGTACACTTAAGACTTTCTTTACATATGTAAAGTTATCAAATATTGAACTATATTTAATTAATTAAAATGAAGTATTTAGAGGGAAGTACTAATATCTGCAAATTACTATATCTTTTTCTAAACTTTAAACAATGCCATGTGAAATTATCTCATGTAATTATTATTACATAACTTTACTGGAATGTAAAAAAGAAGGATAAAAAGAGTTCTGCCACTTAATATCAATAACACAAGGACCTTGTCAAGTAATTCTAGCCCTCTATACCTCAATCTCTAATGATCACTTGCTTCAAAGGGTTGTTCTGAGGGTTCAGTGAGATGACATACATCAAGGACCTGTGACAATGCCTGGAGCAGAGTATGTACTTGATAAAAAATATTAATGATGATAATAATACAACATTAATAACAGCAAAAACACACTCTTTAGGATCTCATGCTAGTTTTTAATTGAACTAATAAATCTAATTTCAAAGTCTCTGCTTTTCACCACTTTAAGAAGTGATATATGCTCATCTATTTGACCTCTTTAATTGGCACAAACCACAAGCTATACATCCCCTATTTTTACTAAGAGTAAATAAAAAAATGCAAAATTTTAACAAATAGTAGGTTTGGTGACAATTTTCTTGAATAATCAAAAATGTGCAAACTTATAATTCATTAATTATAATTAATATACGATGTCCATCCTATAATGTATAATATATATTTAAAAGAAAAAAAGCTGCTTAACATACCTGGAGTGATATGTGCTTGATTTTTAAAAGACTATGAACTAAATTGGTATGAAGGCCGAAATATTATTGACATTATTGGGTTTCCTTACATGAATGCTTTTTGGTTTTTTTCTCCTTTATTCTTGAAGAAATTAAGGTCTCAAGAACTCACTCGGCATTATTTCAGTGTTGGAGGGGGAATGAAAATTTCATATCTAGACAGTGTAAAAATTCACTATATATTTTTTCACCTTAATAATACTTCCACTAAAAATTTTTAAGTCAAAGTCTTCTTTATATTAAATCTTTTAATTCATTCTTTGCATAAAATTGGGATGTAGAGTTAAACATTTGGGGAAAGACATTAGCAGTACTCGGAGAATTCAACCACTACAAAATAGTGGATATATTCCATTGTGTCTTGTCACCTCTGTGAAATTGTATTTTTGGTTTACTCAGGAAAGCTGGGCTTCTAGATACAGCTGAGTTAAACACCTCAGATCTTTTAAACTGCCATGGACAGCCACAAAGCCTCCAATTATCTGCCTATCTTAGTATTTCTCTTAGTAAATGTAAAATCACATTAGTGAACACCCTCTTCTGCTGGAGAAAATGGATAGGCCACTCTCCATGCTGGTATAATAAAGACTTCTATCACAAAGAATAAACAACTAAATGAGCAGCAATAAACTTAATTTGCACATTAGATATGCTTTTCCAAGTTCCGACATTTCAGTTGAAAATAATGCTGAAGCAATGAGGCCTATAATTGAACATCCAAAACTTCTCCAGTGGGGAAACAAAAACAAATGTTGCCTGCAAACAAGATCATTCCTAGAGCCTGCTGTTTCTGTGCTTTTTAATAATTTTCCAAATGCCAGATAAAATAATTTTCCCTTTTATGTGACTTTCATATACCTCTTAGTGTATGTACACATTGTAATTTTACTAGTCCTCAAAACAAAGACATTTAAAGTCTCTTTCCTTTCAATTTCCTGTTTGTGCCCATGGAACATGTCCTCAAATTACCCTGGGCATCTTCTGAGGCTCTGGCAAGGCTGGTGCTAATTGCACTTCCAATGTTTGAATGGCAAATTGCTTTATCCTGCTGCATTAGTGAAATAGAAATTTCCAACATACAGTGCAGATAACTTCAGAATCCTCTTAACACAGATAAGCCATATCAGCTAAAAACTAAGCTGAAAAATATCTTACTCTTGTAACTATTATCTTTTTACATGTTATCTAGCAACAACATTTCTTGCATGACTGAGGCTGATAAGTAAATTCAAAGAAAGATGATTGTTTTATCAGTTTTACTGAAATTTCTCATTTGCTCTTTACCACCATATTACCAGAAAGGTCACTGTAAGCTGATCTTGATTTGAGAGACAAAATTATATTTGATGCTGTAATGACAATAAATGAACACTATAGACAGGAAAATACAAACACATACACATATACAGGCACGCACACACACACACACACACACACACATATGCAAGCACAGAGAGAAATATTAAATCGTCATCACAAACAGCCAGATGGCTGCTCTTAATAGTCAAGAAAATGACTGAATCAATGCATACTATTACGTTTCCTTCTCAGATTACATCTTCAACTCTATAGGTTGTAAAATAATAATTTTTGGCAGTAATACCTTCAACATTCCTACATGAAAGGGAATTAGAGATAGCAGCCTCATTAAGAGGAAATGCCAATGATAGACTTATCTTAAAACTATTTTGTATAAGAATCCCACAGTGTATGCATTACAGATCAGCAATAAAGCAAAGTTGCTAAATATGCTTTTATATCTTGTGTTTATGTAGTTTTTGTAAATGTGTTATGTATATGTGTTTATTTTTATTACATTAATGGCTACTATCAATGGCAAAGAAGCAAAAAATCCCCAAATCCCCTTGAAATGGGATGTGGATATTTCATGAAGGCTAAAAATAACAAACACATATTCTTTCCCACCATGGGATATAAATAACTGAAAATAATGATATTCATGCATATTGATATAAGTCTTTTGCATATGTAAATCATCTGGAATTGTACTGAAAATACAAGAACAGTGAGTTCTGTCCATGAAGTATTTTAGATTTTCATGTAGCTTCCTATTTGTCCCCCTTTGCAGAGTGTGGAGTTCTCTGTGCGTTTAAATCATGTAACTACAAACACTAAAATTGGAAAAGTGAAAGCATTTAGAAGTTTATTATTTGCCTTTGAAGTGCTCTACTGTGAAGTAGTCTAACAAGTATAAATCCTGAAAAATTGAAAACTTTCAGATTTTAGAGCAGAGAAGTCAGGATAGAAATTATCTCTGAGAACCAAGGGGGATAAGGTGAGATCCTGTCACTCAATCAATATTTAGTGAACACATACAGTTCCCAGGGCTGTTCCCAGGGCTGTGATAACCTTGCCTTCTTCATTTCTTTTCTAGAAGAAGGGAAAGATAAGGAGAAAATACATGTGAATAAGTGAATCATATCATTTGTAGGAAGATGAAATATGCTACAGAAGAAGGAAAAGTGGAAAAGATGAAGATGAGCAGGAATGCAGGTTGAGATCATTTTGTTTTAATATCTCCAGCAAAGGACATTAGAAGTAAGCAAAACTATGTCAGCTTTTTAACTGAGAAATCTTATTTAATTATTTTCTTACTCACAGAGATTAGAGTATCTGGGGATTATGGTATGTTTTATGGAAAATCCCAAAATACCTATCAACTTGTTTCTGTCCTAAGAATCAGGAACCTCCATGGCTATGTTTCACTTCTGAAGTATCCACATGCTATCTTTAGAACTAAGTGGATGTTTCTGAGTTTCTCATATTTATGTGAATCTTCTCACTTGATTTTTCTTCCATTGATTAGTAATGTACAATATTGTGGTGCCAAAGGCAAAAGAAAATATTGAGGAAGAAAAACTATCTGTGTTGCTTAATCTATTTATAATTTTTTTTTTTTTCGTTAGTCTTTAGGGTGAAAGGATCTCATCATTGTATTTAAGCAGCAAACTGTTGGTCCCACTTACCCATCACCAGTAGTCCACCAAAACTTTTGAGAAACTACATTTTCACTACTGATGTGTTCTGTCTTTAATATTTCACGTTTTAATTCCTACTGGATTTCTCCATACCTAGAAAAATTAACTGCATGTCTTTCCAGCATATATTAATCTTCTATTGTAATGTAGTGAATGAATACCACTCATAGCATCTAAATTGGAAATAAGGTAATCTCTTTTTCTTCCCTTGACGGACATGTTATTTCTTCAAACATAAAGCATTCACACTTTTTAGTACATGAGTATTACCAAAAAGCTGCTGGGGAAATTCCCTATCATTAAATATAATTATAGCACATTCCTTGAAACATTAAGTCCATATCAGTCTTAAAAACCTGATGACAATACAGTATTAAAGAAGTGAAGTTTTTCAAAATATGCCACACTGGTTGGATTTTTACACAAGTTCTATCATTTACATTTCCCCTGAGTGTTTCAGACAATTGTTGGCATAATATAATAGGCTTGAGATAAAGTTGACAGAAATATCTTCTAGGGATAAAAGTGGGTGTTTATTTTCCTTTAGACATTTTAAAGGATAATTGGTGGGTAATAGCTAACTACTTTTTGTTGAACTTATTTATTTCTAATAGAAATAATGATAAAACACCAATTGCTGAATTTAATCATTTGGGCTTAATAAGCTGCTCAGACTCCTCTATCAAGACAGTCATTTTGATCATCCAGGAGGCAATGAAATGATAAAGTGACCTGGCTTCCCCTAAACATACTAGTTTTATGAGCTGAGATTCAATAAAGTAGCAGAGATGGAGAATAGAAGCGTCTAATCCTAATTGTGTCCCCTGGTGATATATGGAGATACATTTGGACTGATACTAGTTTAAAAGTTTCAAGAATAGATTGTGCACTTTTACCATCTGAAATTGGGTGAACATATCCGTTTACTGTGATGGGAATCTAATAATGATTCACATGTCACCAATATTTTATTTTTTTATCTTTGTAAAAAACTGCTTATTAAGGCGAATGCAAGAAAGTCTGCATTTTGCTCGTTATAGTTAAGTACCCAGAGTTATAGAAACAAATGAATCGACTATGTGCTTGGCAGCCTTACATCCAGGTAAAATTTTTATACAAATTGAGAGTTTCTGAAAGAAACCTCACTAACATCATCAAAATATTCATAAATTCCTCTCATGGAGGCATTTGTGGAAATCCGCATATTTTAAGTGGAGGTTTTAGTTTTGTCTTATTACCCACTGGACAGCTTTTGAACTGTCAAGCTATTCACATCT
This sequence comes from Bison bison bison, assembly GCF_000754665.1. Lineage (NCBI taxonomy): Eukaryota > Metazoa > Chordata > Mammalia > Artiodactyla > Bovidae > Bison > Bison bison. The sequence continues at coordinate 7,696,979 of NW_011495035.1, read as the reverse complement.
ACCATTCTGTTCCACTGGCAAAGTGAGCATGCTATTAATAAATATAAGGGTACTACTCAAATAAGCTGTGAAACCAAATATTTCACATATGCAATATGATGCAGGGTTGACAGTGATAGAGGTCAGGTATGCAAATGTATCTCCAGTGTTCATCGAGCACAAACAAAGATAGTAAAATACCTTTTATGATGAGGCTGCCAGTGTTCTTTGCAACACCAAACTGATTTGTAGCTATGCAAGTATATAATCCAGCATCCAACCTGGTAACATTATATATTTTGAGGCTGCCGTCCTCCAAGAGAAACACTCTAAAAAGAAAATTTATAATTAATATAAGTAAGGTTCTGTAAAACTGGTAAGCTTTAACCTCTTACTTTCATTTTAAAGCATTTCTAAAACCATGGCTGTATTTGATAATATGAATATATCCCTTTCCTATTATTCTGCTTTTAATTGTGAGTAATCTCTGAATCTGCATATTAGAAAAAATGACAGTTGCTTTTATTCTGACACAGTATTGACAATTATTTATGCTGTCACTTGAATTATCATTGGTGATACCAATGCACATTAAAAATCAAATGAGTGCTTGATGCTGCAATGCCCATTTGCTTGATTAAAAACAAATGCAACTATTCACTGTGCATTTTGAAAAGTCAACTCTCTGCTGAAAATTGAAGTTGGTATTAGAGACATGCAAGCTGATTTTCACACTGTTAACTCTGTGGCTTTATAAACCGGCTTTTACTTAGGACTTTCAGCTACCAAACAATAGGTTCTCAACCATGACGATATTTGCCTGTGCTAGTGAGCTAAAGGAACTATCCACATGGTCCCATAGCTAAAGGCCTCAGGCCCATCTTGTTATGTGGCCTAGTCCATCAAAAGGAGAAAGGAGTAAAATGTATGAAGACTTCAAAAAGTCAGACTGAATTAAATATTCCTAAAATACATGTAATCATATAGTATACAATGGAGGGATAGCTATTTAAGAACTTTCAGCCTTTCATAAAATGGTTCCTATGAAATTTTCTCTGAAACTCAGAAATAGTCAAAAGCAAACATCAGAACATTGTTGTAATCAAGGGAAACCCTAAGATTGGTTTCTTGGCAAAATCATCACCAAGTATTTTAATAAGGAGACAAAATGAAACAAAAGAACATGTACCCAATTTTGTGTTATAAATTTAAATTTATGATCTTTTAAAAATACAGACTGCTATATTCAAAATGGATAACCAACAAGGAAGAACATATTGTATAATACATGAAACTCTACCCATTGTTATATGTCAGCCTGAATGGGAGGGGAGTTTGTGTCACCCGAAATTACCACAACATTGTTAATTGGCTATGCCCAAATACAAAATAAAAAGTTGAAAGTTTGTAAAAAACAAAACAAAACTGTAAAAGCACTAGCTAGGTAGTCAGTATTGCATAAAAATAAATAGTGAAAATTCATTTGTAATGACAGTGGTTTTAAAGGAAAGAAAGGAATGTGGCATGCATATCACATCTATTAAAAATAGCAAAACCATATTTGTTTCATTGCAAACATATCATTGTTTCTAATATGTTTATTACAGGAAATGTAGCTAATATAATTAATTACCCAATTTGAAACACAGAGAATATTAGCCAAGTACAATTTGTACCAAACCAGCTTCTGATGTTAGTTTATATTTAGTGATAGTCCCATATTCTATTGCCAAGTGAGTGAAAGGATCCACTTCTGGGTTTAGAATGTTCCATGACACATAATCAGAAGTTTTTAAGTCATTATCTTGGAGTATTCCCCATTAGCAAACATTTGATATTTAATTTCTGAAATGTCTAGATTTCTTAATCCCAATTTATGTTAACAGTTGAATCATACTGTTAATGAACAGTAACAAAGATATTCCAGTATGTAGCAAGGGTCTGGCCCCAAACAATTCCTTATCTGATTCAATTAGAAGAAATCGATGTGAGATACATGTGGGTGCATCATTTACCTCTAGAATTTAGGAAAAACTAAGAATTTTAAGCAACATAGAAACATTAAATTTTTGCCAAAATAATTTTAAATGTTAAAAATATATACCTGCTGATAGCTAAAGGCCAACAACTTCCCAACTAGTACTGTCAATGCTTGTATGTTGTATAATGTTTCACTTAACTTGCAGAAAAGGAAAATTCATATAAACTGTGGTTTATTATTACCTGAGTATACCATTCTTTCAACTCATTGTGTATGTTCAGTAGTTTGTTAAATTGAACTGAAATTGTCATCATTGAAACAGATTATTTCTTTAGATATCTTAGAAAATCAATAGACATTTCTCAAGCTTGGGATAATAAGAAGGCATACTAAGACTAGGAAAAGTTAAAATCTGTACAAATCTAAGCAGCTAATAAGTGTCAAAGAGTGAATTGAACATTGCAACTGAGTGCTCATTTTCTTTCAAAAATCATTGCTTTGCCTCACTTGCAGTAAATAATTGTGCATGTTGAATATGACATTCAAGAAATATCTGTTGAGCCATCATTAGATGCCCTTAAGATAATCTTAGGTGTTTATGCCTCAAAATGTAGTCTCATCCCAGACCTACTGAATCAAACTTTGCATATTAACATGATTTTCAGTAATTTATAAGCACAATAACGTTTGAGAACACTGTTCAAGTCATTATAATAAAGATTTCAGTCTGTGCTATTGACTATGCCAAAGCCTTTGACTGTGTGGATCACAATAAACACTGGAGAATTCTGAAAGAGATGGGAATACCACACCACCTGACCTGCCTCTTGAGAAACCTGTATGTAGGCCAGAAAGCAACAGTTAGAACTGGACATGGAACAACAGACTGGTTCCAAAAGGAAAAGGAGTACGTCAAGGCTGTATATTGGCACCCTTTTATTTAACTTATATGCAGAGTACATCATGAGAAACGCTGGGCTGGAAGAAGCACAAGCTGGAATCAAGATTGCCGAGAGAAATATCAATAACCTCAGATATGCAGATGACACCACCTTTATGGCAGAAAGTCAAGAGAAACTAAAGAGCCTCTTGATGAAAGTGAAAGTGGAGAGTGAAAAAGTTGGCTTAAAGCTCAACATTCAGAAAACAAAGATCATGGCATCTGGTTCCATCACTTCATGGCAAATCGATGGGGAAACAGTGGAAACAGTGGCTGACTTTATTTTTGGGGGCTCCAAAATCACTGCAGACGGTGATTGCAGCCATGAAATTAAAAGACACTTACTCCTTGGAAGGAAAGTTCTGACCAACCTAGACAGCATATTACAAAGCAGAAACATTACTTTGCCAACAAAGGTCCATCTAGTCAAGGCTATGGTTTTTCCTGTGGTCACGTATGGATGTGAGAGTTGGACTGTGAAGAAGGCTGAGCACCAAAGAATTGATGCTTTTGAACTGTGGTGTTGGAGAAGACTCTTGAGAGTCCCTTGGACTGCAAGGAGAGCCAACCAGTCCATCCTAAAGGAGATCAGTCCTGGGTATTCATTGGAAGGACTGATGTTGAAGCTGAAACTCCAATATTTTGGCCATCTGATGTGAAGAGCTGACTCATTTGAAAAGACCCTGATGTTGGGAAAGATTGAAGGCTGAAAAGAAGGGATGACAGAGGATGAGATGGTAAGATGGCATCACCGACTCAATGGACATGAGTTTGGGTAAACTCTGAGAGTTGGTGATGGACAGGGAGGCTTGGCGTGCTGTGGTTCATGGGATCGCAAAGAGTCGGACACAACTGAGCGACTAAGCTGAACTGAAGAATCCATTTTGTTTTCATAAGGTCAGTATGCAAAAAGGACTTCCCTGGTGGCTGAAATCTTAAAGAGTCTGTCTGCAATACAGGAGACACGGGTTCAATCCCTGGGTAGGGAAGATCCCCTGGAGAAGAGAATGGCTACCCACTCCGGTATTCTTGCCTGGAGAATTCCATGGACAGAGGAGCCTTGCAGGCTATAATTCATGGGATCACAATGAGTCGGACACGACTGAGACTAAACACACACACAATATGCAAAAATGTACAAAAGAATAAAAAGTCTTAGATTTAAATGTTTTATAAAAACATTTTAGGAAACCAAACTAGTTTTTATGAAACCAAACTAGTTTTATGAAACCAAACTAGTAAACAAACCAATTTGTCATTTATAAAAAATATATAATTAAGAGTGTAATTCTCCCTAATTACCTAGGATATAGAAAGCCAGAGATTTACCATAATTTGAGAATTTAATGTGATAAGTAAGTGGTATGAATATTTCAGATAATTTTTTCATTAATAAGAGATTTAAAATACAGTAAGAAAATTCAATCTTTAATAATGTAGATATACTCAAACTACCTAATCATAGCCTTAAATTTATGCAGAATAATTTTAAAAAAAACTATTAAAGAAAAGTGAGAATTTCCCATCTGTCACATATCAAAACATGGCTTAGTATAAACGATTAAAAAAAAGAAAGAATACCCAGTTGACGTCAAACTGTATTAAGCAAACTGAACAATTGACATTTTCAGATAAGGAAGGATGCACATGTTAAAATTAACTGGAACATTTTAATTGATGGTTTTGGTAACATTGATAAAGATAAAGGCTGGCTTTCTATCCTTCTTTTGGATTATTCTAAAAGATACTTCAAAATGCTATCTGGAAGGCTGTAAAGAACATATTAATAAAGTACATTAAAATATTCTATCTTTATTTACATAAGCCTCTCTGGCATTTAAAAACAAAGCACAACTACGAGTGTAGATATGCTTGGTTATCTAAAAACTGGGAAAACATTCTGGTGGTAAAAATGGAAATTTGCATAAATAATTATCAAAGAGAATATAAGCCACAGAGAAGAAAGCAAAAGATATTGAAGTGATTGATTACATATAATTCGTGTATATTTTTAAATTAGTACTTAAGGCTGAGATTACATTGCTAAAAGATAATAGATTATAAAAGCATGTATGAAAATATCAAAGTACGATGGAATATGGTAAGGCTTCTAAAAATTTAGTAGCAATTTATAGAGCATTTATAGAGATTGTTTTGCTTCTAAATTTATTCAGCAAATATTCATTAAACATCTATTGTGTTCCAGGTACTGTGTTAAATATTACAATAGGTATGTGAAAAATAGATAATGTCAATATCAAGGATATTATTTTGCAGAACTAAACTCATTGGTCAAAACACAAACAGCTTGTGAACTATTACTGTATGGTGTCTGCACAAGTCCTCTACTAAGCATATGTACGCCTTCTGTGCTCAGTCATGTCCAACTCTTTGCAACCCCATGGACTGTAGCCCACTAGGCTCCTCTGTCCGTGGGATTTCTCAGGCAAGAATACTGGAGCAGGTTGCCATTTCCTCCTCCAGGGGTTCTTCCCAACCAAAGGATCGGACACATGTCTCTTAAGTCTCCTGCACTAGCAGGCGGATTCTTTAACCGCTAGTGCCACTTAGGAAGCCCTAAAAATGTCAGCTTATTGAATCATTAAGTAAACCTCTGTGCTCACTATTCGTATCATCCCCATTTTACAAGTCAGGAAAGGGAGGCATGGAAAGAAGGGGGTACATCAATGTACCTGCTAGGTAGTATAGATTCCAACCATGTCTGTCTCTCTAGACTAGGAAGTACTTGTTTTAGCAAGTGCTCTTTCACTGTAAGTTTACAAAGTATAGTTACTAATAAGGCCAAATCTTTATTTAGGTTTTTCTGTAACATCTTATGGAAAATCCAAATACACCCTGGCCAACCTAATAGTTTCTAAAAGTACAAATTTGAGTGTACACACACACACACACACACACACGTATATGATAATCTTTAATATTTGGAGAGACAGTGCAAATACTGTGAAATGTAGTGAATAAGAGGAGGGGTATGATAGAGAAAGTTACATAGTTTACTCCAGATTCCCTAGGAAACAAAAGGAAGAGTGAGGCAGGTATATACATGTACACATACATAGGCTTCCCAGGTGGTGCTAATGGTAAAAAACCTACCTGCCAATGCAGGAGATGCAAGAACACAGGTTTGATCTCTGGGTCTGGGTTGGAAAGATCCCCAGGAGACGGAAATGGCACCCTATCCAGTATTCTTGTATGGAAAATTCCAAGTGGAGAGTAGTCTGGTGGACCACAGTCCATGAAGATATATATAGTATTTACATAACATTCTCTTTAATATTGGAGGTTTTCAATTTGACTCCCCAAATGTAATGGAATATTTAATGTGTGTGGATATATGCACATTTTCTCAGGACTTTAAGCTTTTCTGAAATAGTAAAAGCAAGTTTGATATCCTTTACCATGGGGGAGTTTTAACCAAAAACCTAAGGCAATGATGATGGCAATACTAATACTAAGGATTAGTTTTCTTCTCTCACACTGTCCTATGCAATAATGGTGTTATAAGTAGTAGTATTATTTAGCAAACGTGGAGTGGGGGTCAACTGCTTATGACTGATTCTCAGTTCAGTTCAGTCACTCAGTCATATCCCACTCTTTGCAACCCCATACTGCAGCATGCCAGGCCTCCCTGTCCATCACCAACTCCCAGAGTTTACCCAAACTCATGTCCTTGAGTCGGTGATGCCATCCAACCATCTCATCCTCTGTCTTCCCCTTCTCCTCCCACCTTCAATCATTCCAGCATAAGAGTCTTTTCAAATGAGTCAGCTCTTCCCATCAGGTGGCCAAAATATTGGAGTTTCAGCTTCAACATCAGTCCTTCCAATGACTATTCAGGACTGGTTTCCTTTAGGATGGACTGGCTCAATCTTCTTGCAGTTCAAGAAACTCTCAAGAGTCTTCTCCAACACCACAGTTCAAAAGGATTGAGTCTTTGACGCTCAGCTTTCTTTATAGTCCAACTCTCACATCCATACATGACTACTGCAAAAAACACAGCTTTGACTAGACAAACCTTTGTTGGCAAAGTAGTCTCTGCTTTTTAATATGCTGTCTAGGTTGGTCATAGCTTTTCTTCCAAAGTGTAAGCTTTTAATTTCATGGCTGCAGTAACCATCTGCAGTGATTTTGAAGACCACCCCCAAAAAAAATCTATCACTGTTTCGACTGTTTCCCCATCTATTTATCACCAAGTGATAAGACTAGATGCCATGACCTTAGTTTTCTGAATGTTGAGCCTTAAGCCAACTTTTTCACTCTCCTCTTTCACTTTCATCAAGGGGCTCTTTAGTTCTTCTTCACTTTCTGCCATAAGGCTGGTGTCATCTGCATATCTGTGGTTATTGATATTTCTCCTGAAAAACTTGATTCCAGCTTGTGCTTCATGCAGCCCAGTGTTTCTCATGATGTACTCTGCATATAAGTTAAATAAGCAGGGTGTCAATTGCAGCCTTGATGTACTGCTTTCCCTATTTGGAACTAGTCTGTTGTTCCATGTCCAGTTCTAACTGTTGCTTCTTGACCTGCATACAGATTTCTCAGAAGGCAGGTCAGGTGGTGTGGTATTCCCATCTCTTGAAGAATTTTCCACAGTTTATTGTGATCTACACAATCAAAGGCTTTGGCATAGTCAATAAAAGAGAAATAGATGTTTTTCTGGAACTCTTGCTTTTTCGATGATCCAGCAGATGTTGGAAATTTGATCCCTGGTTCCTCTGCCTTTTCTAAAACCAGCTTGAACATCTGGAAGTTCATGATTCATGTACTGTTGAAGCCTGGCTTGGAGAATTTTGAGCATTACTTTACTAGCATGTGAGATGAGTGCAATTGTGCGGTAGTTTGAGCACTCTTTGGCATTGCCTTTCTTTTGGACTGGGATAAAAACTGACCTTTTCCAGTCCTGTGGCCACTGCTGTTTTCCAAACTTGCTGGCACATTGAGTGCAGCACTTTCACAGCATCATCTTCCAGGATTTGAAATAGCTCCACTGGAATTCTATCACCTCCACTAGCTTTGTTCATAGTGATGCTTTCTAAGGCCCACTGACTTCACATTGCAGGATGTCTGGCTCTAGGTGACTGATCACACTGTGAGTATCTGGGTCGTGAAGCTCTTTTTTGTACAGTTCTTCTGTGTATTCTTGCTACTTTTCTTAATATCTTCTGCTTCTTTTAGGTCCATACAATTTCTGTCCTTTATTGAGCCCATCTTTGCATGAAATGTTCCTTTGGTATCTCTAATTTTCTTGAAGAGATCTCTAGTCTTTCCCATTCTATTGGTTTCCTCTATTTCTTTGCATTGATCACTGAGGAAGGCTTTCTTATCTCTCCCTGCTATCCTTTGGAACTCTGCATTCAAATGGGTATATCTTTCCTTTTCTCCTTTGCTTTCACTTCTCTTCTTTTCTCAGCTATTTGTAAGATGTCCTCAGACAGCCTTTTTAATTTTTTGCATTCCTTTTTCTTGGGAATGGTCTTGATCCCTGTCTCCTGTATAATGTCATAAACCTCTGTCCAAAGTTCATCAGGCACTCTGTCTATCAGATCTAGTCCCTTAAATCTATTTCTCACTTCCACTGAATTTAACTCAGATGACCATTATATCTGCTACTGTGGGCAAGAGTCCTTAGACTAAATGGAGTAGCTATGATAGTCAACAAAAGACTCTGAAATGCAGTACTTGGATACAATCTCAAAGACGACAGAACTATCTCTATTCGTTTCCAAGGCAAACGATTTAATATCATGGTAATCCAAATCTATGCCCCAACCAGTAATGCTGAAGAAGCTGATTTTGAACAGTTCTATGAAGACCTACAAGACCTTCTAGAACTAACATGCCCCAAAGATGTCCTTTTCATTATAGGGGACTGGAATGCAAAAGTAGGAAGTCAAGAAACACCTGGAGTAATAGGCAAATTTGGCCTTGGAGTACAGAATGAAGCAGGGCAAAGGCTAATAGAGTTTTGCCAAGAGAATGCACTGGTTATAGCAAACACCCTCTTCCAAAAATACAAGAGAAAACTCTACACATGGACTTCCAAATGGTCAACATCGAAATCAGATTGATTATATTCTTTGCAGCCAAAGATGAAGAAGCTCTATACAGTCAGCAAAAACAAGACCGGGGGTTGATTGTGGCTCAGATCATGAACACCTTATTGCCAAATTCAGACTTAAATTGAAGAAAGTAGGGAAAACCACTAGACCATTCAGGTATGACCTAAATCAAATCCCTTATGATTATACAGTGGAAGTGACTGAATCTGAGCCATCATATTTAATATTTGTATTACTGAGTCCAAGTTATTCAACTATGCAAGTTGTCAGCTTTCTCATCTGTAACATGGGAATATTAATATTATCTGTGTCACTGAATCTTGAGATGAAAATCAGGTGAACTGTTTAGCATGCTTAGCAATATGCCCTACTCCTAGTTAGCCATCAGTAGGTCTATAATGAACTAATTTTTCATTCTTCTAAACAATGTAAGCACTTTTGCAATTCCATGAACAGGAACAGCAGGGAAAGGACAAAGTGTTTTGTCACAATTCAACAAAGAGACCTGAGAGGTATATGATAGACTGTTTAAAAGGAGCCTAATGACAGATTGTCCCCAGCATTTCACTGACTAAGACTCTACACTGAATTCATACCACTTCATGTCTGTACTTGTGGAATCATTTTTTTTTCTGATCTGCAGTGTTCTCGTTTTTATTTTGGGTACGGACATAGACTTCTTGTAAGAACTGGATTAATTAAGTGCTACCTATTAATTTTATTTTTCGCTGATACCAGTTTTGGTCTTTGCTTTCCTACATGACTCAGACCAGTGTTTTTGAATCTCATTTTGGTTCTTACTCCTGCCTGACATCTTAAAAAAAACCCTTTCCTCTGACTGACTCAGTGGGATGGTTTGTGACTTTAAGGGATAATTATCAGTCCCTGAATTATCTTGCTTTTGGCATCACTAAGTTCTAATACTTAACTGATGGTGTATGTATGTTTCCTCCTTAACTCTTTCTCTGTGATCATTTCACAGTTCAGTGATAACACTGTTCCTCTCCAGTGTCTATTCTCAAATATCCACTTAATTAGAATAGTTCACCTGTTCACGCAATCAAATTGAGAAATTTCCCCCAAATTACCAAAGCTTAGTAGTCTATTTAGATGATTAAATCACAAATTAAGGCATTTACATTTAAAATGTTCTGTAATAATTAGAATTTGAAGACATTTACATGTATAGATGTATTATGATCATTCAACAATAGAATAATTAATAGTTATAATGTGTAATACCTCACATTATTCTTCTAATTGCATTAGAGCATTAATAAAAAGGTAGAAATTCAGAACTATAAGCTGTATCTGACAGTCAAATGACATTGGGGGATTTTATATTGGCATAGAGAAATAGAAAATGTAGAAAAACTGAGCCACCAACATTTGCAAACACTTTAAGGTTAACTGATAAATTGAAGGCAGACTACATAGTGTGATAGAACGCCCAACATTTCAATCTTCCCACATCATGGGATGTTAGTAGCACAAAGGGAAAACAAAAGTAATAGATGCCTTAACTTGTTGCCTTCTACTTTTACATCCTTTGCTGTCTACTTTTGAGCTATTGTGAATAAAACATCAGGAACATAGACTATGATGTCACGTGAACACGTAGGAGTCTTTTATCTGGAACACATGTCAAATGTTTTGTTATTCTGAGGAATTAGTCTAAAGACTAGTGTTGAATGTTTTTCCTCTTGCTTTCCCGAGCTGTATGAGATCAGTTCAATTCAGTCGCTCAGTCGTGTCCAACTCTTTGCGACCCCATGAATTGCAGCACGCCAGGCCTCCCTGTCCATCACCAACTCCCAGAGTTCACTCAGACTCACGTCCACTGAGTCAGTGATGCCATCCAGCCATCTCATCTTCTGTCGTCCCCTTCTCCTCCTGCCCCCAATCCCTCCCAGCATCAGAGTCTTTTCCAATAAGTCAGCTCTTCGCATGAGATGGCCAAAGTACTGGAGTTTCAGCTTTAGCTTCGGTCTTTCCAAAGAATACCCAGGACTGATCTCCTTTAGAATGGACTGATTGGATCTCTAGTCCAAGGGACTCTCAAGAGTCTTCTCCAACACCACAGTTCGAAACTTGCTCATTATAAACTTCATAAATACAATAGATATTAGCATTCACATCCAGTTTATCACTACATCAAATCTAAAGCATGCCCAATCTTTGATTTACCTACATATAGAAAAAACAGATCTATATTTTCTATGCATATGGCAGATACCCTATGCATAGAAAATGAGGAAGTCTCTGCTTTTTTTGTTTAGTATTAACCATAGCCTATCACAAAATTTTAGGACACAGAAGACTAGTAATTGCTAAATTTCTTAAACTCAGAGAAATTAGGACATTGGGCAATTATAATTTCATATTGCTGAAACTAGAGCAATACTGCTATTTTTATAGTTAGATTATTAACTGGAGTATTGCTTCCAGTTCTGTCTAAAGATAATACTGTAGACCATGAAATTTTAATTGACTGTCTAATTTTACTGATATCTAGAAAATGTAAAATAGATTGGATTAAAATGAGATAAGAAGTAGAAAAGTATGTATAAATTTTGACTCTGCACAATTTAGGTTTTAGGTAAAATGTCCCACTGGAATCCATTTAAGATCAAATATTGATATTAGTTTTAATAATTTTAGCACCTGATTAGCATAGGTAAGGTGCAATATCTATGCTAATCTTACTGCCATTTAAAAAGTTATCTTTTAAAAATTACTTATTTTAACAAGCTACAAAAAGTAATATACAAACAAGTAAATACCAATGCTTCCTCATTTAAATCAAAATAAAGGTTTTCTTTTTCATCTTTTTTATGTCAGTAACTTTGAACATCTCTAATGGTATTTATACACAGAAAATATGTCACACCTCTGTCCAAGATAAATCAATGGATTATTAAAATGTATTTTATGATCCTTATAAAATCATCAGAGTAGTAAAAAACCCAACAGGTAACCTGAAAAAAGAGATAAAAGGATAGAGACAGAATAAAAATGCAGTGCTATGTCCAAACAGAGATGATCAAATAGGCACAGAAAATAAAATCTAGTCTCTCTTAAATGGCATAGATCATATTCTGTGAAGCACAATACACTTATTATTGTTAATTAATTCTAAACAAGGGAAAATACATACCAGAAAATTCAGCAAAATTTGTGGAAGGAATCCTTAAATACGTTATCGTATCTTTTATTTTTTCTGCCTTTTAGGTAAGAGCACAAATATTCTTTTCAGTAAAGAGTTAAGTTCAAAAGAGAAAACAAATGTTCTCAATTTGCAGATATTTCTGTTTTTTTTGTTTTTTTTTTAATTAATTGCTTTACTTATTTTTGGTCACCCCACATGGCTTGTGGGATCTTAGTTACCCAGCCAGAGACTGAACCTGGGCCCTCAGCAGTGAGATCACAGAGTTCCCAAAAATCTTTCTTAGAGTACATCCTTTAGAGACTTGCCAGATGAAAGCCTAGAGGTCTCTTCCCCAGGCATCTAGTAGAAGATTTGTACTCCATTGCTTCCTTTCCTGGTGGCTCAGTGAAAAGAATCTGCCTGCCATGCAGGAAATATGGATTCAATCCCTGATCTGGGAAGGTCCCCTGGAGAAGGAAATGGCAACCCACTCCAGTATTCTTGCCTGAAAAACCCCCATGGACAGAGGAACCTGTTGCATTAAAGTACATGGGGTCTCAAAGAATCAGACATGGCTGAGGGCCTGAACAACAACCACAACCCCTTGTCTGAATCCGATTTATCTTCCCAAGCCTACTTTCATTTTCACTGTTTCAGACACAGCTTATGCATCTCCCCAGGGTCTCTTAGTGCCATTGGCTGCCAAAAGTCCAGATAATGCAACCTCACTGGCAAAGGGGCAGCCAGCACATAAATCCCATTTTCTTTCCTTTCAAAAACTGTTTATCCCCAAGTAATTTCTGCATGGAGACAGTCTATGTGAGCCAGCTGATGCCAGCCTGCCTGTTGTGTATTTATGTGGGTTAAAGTGAGCCACTGGTCTGCACTGCTGCCTAAATTTACTTGCTTCACTCTTACTTTTGTATCCTAGGGAATCTGAAGTAAAATATGTAAGTTTCTCTATCATACCCCTCCTCTTATTCGCTATATTTCACAGTACTCTGTCTCACCAAATATTAAAGATTAGCAATTTTGTCCCAAATAAATAAAATGATATGAGGAATTCCACGGTAGTCCAGTGGTTAGAATTCTGCACTTCCACTTAAGGGGCACAGGTTCAGTTTGGTCTTTGGTCAGACAGAAACTAAGATATCTTATTTAAAAACTAAAAAATAAATAACTTACTTAGCCATTGCCAGGATGCAGGTCTTTGCATCTTGATTTCTACTGAATCATTATCTGAATCATTATGTTACCTTATATTTTGAATTTTCCTTTATTTAAAATTGAGAGAAAGATAGACTTCCTATGTAGGAATCTACATCCTTCATGCTACCAACAAATGCCTAGTCTCCCTCATTATCAGCATTCTCCACCTGAGGGGTACATTTGTTACAACTGATATAGTCACCCAAAGACCATAGTTTACCTTAGAGTTCACCCTTGGTGTTGTACATTCTGTTTGTTTTGAAGCATATATAATAACATGTATCCATTATTATAATGAGCTTTCCTGATGGCTCAGCATTAAAGAATCTGTCTGAAATGTAGGAGATATGGGTAGACGCAGGTTTAATCCTGGGTCAGGAAGATCCCCTGGAGAAGGAAATGGCAACACACTCCAGTTTTCTTGCCAGGATAATTCCATGAACAGAGGAGCCTAGAGGGCTATAGTCTATGGGGTCGCAGAAGAATTGGACATGACTGAGCACCCATGCACACACCTTATTATAATATCATACAGAATATTTCCACTGAACTAAAAATTCTTTGTATTCTACCTATTTTTTCCTTCCTCCACCTATTTGTTCATCCCTCCTTGACAACCATGGATTTTTGTACTGTCTCCAAAGTTTTGCCTTTTCCAGAATGTCAAATAGTTATTATCACACAGTATATAAATTTTCAGATTGGCTTTCTCTCTAGGTAATATGTATTTAAGATCCTTCCATGTATTTCCATGACTTGTTAGCATGTTTCTTTTTAACACTGAATAGTAAAGTAATGCTCAAAATTCTCCAAGCCAGGCTTCAGCAATACGTGTACCATGAACTTCCAAATGTTCAAGCTGATTTTAGAAAAGGCAGAGGAACCAGAGAGCAAATTGCCAATATCCGCTGGAACATCAAAAGAGCAAGAGAGTCCCAGAAAAACATCTATTTCTGCTTTACTGACTATTCCAAAGCCTTTGACTGTGTGGATCACAATAAACTGTGGAAAATTCTTCAAAAGATGGGAATACCACACCACCTGACCTGCCTCTTGAGAAATGTGTATGCATGTCAGGAAGCAACAGTTAGAACTGGACATGGAACAATAGACTGATTCCAAATAGGAAAAGGAGTACATCAAGGCTGTATACC
>NW_011495035.1:7667805-7682388 GCF_000754665.1 Bison bison bison | reverse complement strand
GAAAGTGGAGAGTGAAAAAGTTGGCTTAAAGCTCAACATTCAGAAAACAAAGATCATGGCATCCGGTCCCATCACTTCATGGGAAATAGATGGGGAAACAGTGGAAACAGTGTCAGACTTTATTTTGGGGGGCTCCAAAATCACTGCAGATGGTGACTGCAGCCATGAAATTAAAAGACGCTTACTCCTTGGAAAGAAAGTTATGACCAACCTAGATAGCATATTCAAAAGCAGAGACATTACTTGGCCATCTAGTCAAGGCTATGGTTTTTCCAGTGGTCATGTATGGATGTGAGAGTTGGACTGTGAAGAAAGCTGAGCACAAAGAATTGATGCTTTTGAACTGTGGTGTTGGAGAAGACTCTTGAGAGTCCCTTGGACTGCAAGGAGATCCAACCAGTCCATTCTGAAGGAGATCAGCCCTGGGATTTCTTTGGAAGGAATGATGCTAAAGCTGAAACTCCAGTCCTTTGGCCACCTCATGCGAAGAGTTGACTCATTGGAAAAGACTCTGATGTTGGGATGGATTGGGTGCAGGAGGAGAAGAGGACCACAGAGGATGAGATGGCTGGATGGCATCACTGACTCAATGGACCTGAGTCTCAGTGAACTCCAGGAGCTGGTGATGGACAGGGAGGCCTGGTGTGCTGCGATGCATGGGGTTGCAAAGAGTCGGACACGACTTAGTGACTGAACTGAACTGAATATTCTATTGCCTGGATATACAACAGTTTATTAGCCATTTGCTTACTTAAGAATATCTTGGTTGCTTCCAATTTGGGCAATTATGAATAAAGTTGCTATAAATTATATAGTGTGCAGGATTTTGTGTGGACATATTTTCAAATCCTTTGAGTAAACGTTAAGGAGTACAATATCTGAGTTGTATAATAAGAGTAATTTTAATTTTATAAGAAACCGCCCAACACTCTTTCAAAGTGGCTGTACTATGTTGCATTCCCATCAACAGTGAACGACAGTTCCCATTCCTCCATATCCTTGCCAGCATTGGTGTTAGTGTCCCAGATTTTGGTCATTCTAATAGGTGTTTAGTGGTATCTTGTTTTAATTTATATTTTCCGGATGACATATGCTATGGAACATCTTTTCAAATGTGTATCTACCATCTGTGTATCTTGTATGCTGAGGAGTATGTTAAGGTCTTTTGCCCATTTTATAATAGAGTTGCTTTCCTATCCTTGAGTTTAAAGAGTTCTTTGCAAATTTTAGATACAAATCTTTTATTAGATATATATTCTGAAAATATTTTTTCCCAGACTGTGGCTGGACTTCCTATTATGTTGGCATTGTCTTTTACAGAACAGAAGCTTTTTCCCTTTTTTTATTTTAATGAAGTCCAAGTTATTATGTCTTTTCTTCACCGATCTGCCTTTGATATTGTATCTAAAAAGTCATGGCCTTTCCCAAGGTCATCTAGATTTTCCCCTATGATATCTTCTAAGAATTTTACAGTTTTGTTTTCTACATTTAAGTCTGTGATTTATTCTGAGTTTTTTTTTTTCCTTTGTGAAGGGTATAAGGTCTGTGTCTAAATTTTTTTGCATGTGGTTGTCCAATTGCTTCAGCACCATTTGTTGAAAATAATATCTTTATTTTACTGCTTCTGCTCCTTTCTCATAATTTTCTTTCTAGACAAGCTTTCACTCTCTAAATAGATTATAAAAGTAAGCTTTTTTTTAAATTGAAGTGTAATTGCTTTATAATGTTGTGTTAGTTAAAGCTAAGTTTTTTGCTTCAAGTGGCACAGAGATTTTAAGACCATGACCTCTAAAATCAGCTTGGTTTTCCTTTGTGTTCTGACTCTTTCCTGTTGGCTTTGTTACTTTGGAAGCACTTGTTTTCTATGAAAATTTATATGTAAATGGGAATAGCAGTAGTTATAACATCAGTTTGTTTTGTGAATTAAAATTTTTAAGTGCATTTTTTAAAATGCTGAGTTAGGCCTAGAAGATAATGACTACCACCAAATGGTAGCTGTTATTCTTTTTTTGTATTTTTCAAGAAGTCCTATAATTCATAGAAAGAAAAGTGAAAGTGAAGTCGCTCAGTCATGTCCTACTTTTTGGTTCCCCATGGACTACCAGGAGGAGCCTACCAGGCTCCTTGGTCCAAGGGATTTTCCAGGCAAGAGTACTGAAGTGGGTTGCCATTTCCTTCTCCAGGGGATCTTCCCCACCCAGGGATTGACCCAAGTCTCCCGCATTGCAGGCAGACACTTTACCCTCTGAGCTACCAGGGATGCATATATATACAAGAGACCACACTTTAATCATTATTTAATATAGTTCCAATCATGAAATTGAAGTTTTAATAAAATACTTCATACAAAAATTAATTAGTATGTTAATATAGACCCTATTGAGGGGTTTCTAATTCTTTAGTTTATTTACAGAAAATACTGTGATAATATTCTTTGCATTTTATTAGTCTCTTCCCTATCTCCAGACAAGTATTAGTGTTTCTTTGATCTCTTGTATTGATTAACATCATACACAGTGTGTTTAAATTTATATGTAATGGAATGTGAGTAGAGCAGGACAAGTAAACAAGTAAAAATAAAAACCTACATGGCATGGCATCAGAATTGGTAGCATAAATAAATTAAATATATTTTTTCAGAAAATACATTTTTCTCAGGTGCCTAGGGGAAAAACAGGTCATGCATGCCATTTAATTTTTTAACCACTCTTAGTGGACAAGAGGAATATATATTTTAAACAGATTAAATAGCTAAAGATATGTTTCTCATGAACTGATTAATCAAAGATGATTTAAGTGTCATTATAGAGTTAACTGAAAGCATTTAACTAGCCAAAAGATTGTTCAGAGGTGTTACCTAGGGAGATTAAACATGAAATCAAACACATTTTAATTTGCATAGAAATAAAAACATCACTGCCACCAGTGTCTAAGTTTTTTTAAAAATTTCTGAGTTCTGTAGTTGTATTTTATGCCTAATGCATAATTACTGGTGTGAAGAGCCAAATGTTTCAAAGTTAAATGTTTGGTTCAATTGTTCTAAACTCCAAAGCAGGAATCAGGCTTCATGTATTCAGACCTTAGAATTCAACAAAATGTGACTCTGTGTTTAATATACAGAAATAATGTAAGCAACAACTTTGCAGTGGCTCACAGACAACACAAATACAGATTTAGGGTGACTGAATTGTTATATAAATTAGGAGATGGCAGATAAGAGTCTTTGCTAAATAATGTAATTATTTGCAGTCATGATGTGTCTTTATTTCAATGGCATGCCAAAGAGTGTGCTGCTAGGCTGATTCCCATAAAATGTGAAGGAAATGTGATTTAAAATTAGCAAAATAGCATCAGATGGAAAGCTTAGCTAAATTAATCCAATGAAAGAGGCCTAAGAGGAATATTTAGCTGTTCAGTAGAAGGAGGGAAAGATAAAGAAAAGTGTCTCCATTTGCTGCAGTATTTTAGGATGCCTGAGAAAACACAGAAGGGAATTAATACAGATTCATATGCTAACATGCCTTACAGCCCAAGCAAATCAAAAGAAAAGACAGGAAATTATAAAGTTGGCAAACAACAAAAAAGTTGTGAAAATAGGACTTAAAAGAAATGTTTTAAAAAGGATGCTCCCCAAATAACTAGAGAAGAACGGATTGAAAGGACAATGGGAGAAAGAGCTGTGCATAACAGAATGGAGAAGTTTGAACATTGTGAGGACATTTTGGCTACACTTTCATTACATTTATGATGATGAGCCTATTGTGTGATTTTCCTCGGGCTTTAAAATTTTGCAAATGTAAAGTTATATCTGCAGCCTACTTTGAGATAGATAGATGAGATTCAAACACAGCCAGATGCACTTAAACTAGTAAGTTTATTCCTGAGGTCCTTGGTTTCCCTCAGATATAAAAAATAAGGAAATTGGGCTGAAACATTCATGATTATTACCTTTTTCACTCCAGCTTTATAATTCAGGGATTACAAAATATGTGTATCTGGGAAAGTCTTCCCCTCACTATCTTAAACATGGGTAGTTTTGAAAGTGGTGGATGCTAGTGGGATTTCCAATTTTAGATCCACTTTGGCTACTGAATTATTGTATTCCTCAGAAACTTTACAAAACTAAGTTTACAAACAGACTGAGCAGGGGGAGGGTCAACTGGATGTGCTTCCTTGTCTGCTGACTCTAATTCCTTCTTAATTGTAACATAATTTCATGCCTAGATCAAGTCCTTTATGGAGCTTAGGAAGTTTATCCTTGTGTGTTGAATTTTCATATCCCTGACTATATGTCAACAAAAATTATAGTTCATATTACATTGAAAATCCAAGGGCTTCCTGGTGGTTCAGTGGTTAGGAATCCACCTGCCAATGCAGGGAACATGGGTTTGATCCCTGGACTGGGAAGATCCCACAGTCCACGGGATAACTAAGCCCATCCATCACAACTACTGAGCCTACGTCCTAAAGCCTGCACACCGTAACTACTGAAGCCTGTGTTCCTTAGTACCCGTGTTCTGCAACAAGAGAAGCTACTGAGATGAGAAGCCCACGCACCATGACTAGAGAGTAGCTCCTGCTTGCTGCAGCTAGAGAAAACACATGCACAGCAATGAAGACCTAGCTCAGCCCTAAATAAATTAATTTTTTTTTCGAAAAGAAAAAAAAATAGTCATTTGAACATTGTAGATGTAGGATGCTAAGCCATTAAGTAAACTGATTTATTTTATTATATTGATGTGAATTAAGACTCCATCTTTCAGTATGTTGACAACAAATGGATTTATTCTAATACCTTTTATAGATATAATGACGGAATTTGTACATGTCACAGTTTTCAGAAGAGCTTTTGTCTAACTTGAAAAAAATGAGGAACAAATAACGTGTACAGTATGACAGTCTGCCTTTAGAGCCACAGATGGACACTATGTTACATCAGAAAGCTAATTAAAAACCTACAGCGTGGTGTTTAAGATTACACATGGCTTTGCAATCAGAGCTTCCTGGAATGCTTTTCTGTCATTTACTGTCTCTGTGACTGTGGACATGATGCCTAACTTCTCTAAACCTTAGTTTTAACCATCTAAAAAATATGAATAAATGATACCCCCCATAGGCATCATGTGAAAATTAAATGGTATTGTATCTAACATCTCAACACATCATCTGTCAATTGTAGGTAGGATATTACTGGATATTATTATTATAATTAGGTATGATAAGGCTCAGGTTCAACTATGGCAAGGGTAAATTGCTGACTGAATTGGTTAATTTAATCTGAGAAGGAATGAAACTGTATGTTATTAAGTATACTGAAGAATCCCTGGAATCCTCAAAGAACCGACTGTTGGATAACTCATAAAATAATTTGATTCTCTACTTAGAGAAATCATGGATGAAATACATCCTGTATTGAGGAAGGAAAGTCTGTATCTATATCTTCAAAATGGCATCAAGTATGAAGCTAACTATGGGTTACGACAGCCACACAGAAAATCTGCTCCTCCCACATTCCTCATCTGGGAAATTTTCCATCTACCCTTCAAGTGCCGGGTCAGTTACCTCTAACCTGCTGAGGCCTTTCTCTACTCCTGTGAGCTGCATTCGTGAGTCTCCACCCCATCCTGTCTGTAGTGACACACGCCCCACTGCACTGGAGCTGTTGACCTGCCTGCTTCCCTCATGAGACTCTGAACTCATTCAAATTTATAAACCTAGAAACTTCTACATGGCCTGTCAAATTGGTTTGCAACTGTGCTTATAAATAAATGAGTAGCTTGACAAGTCACACTTGAGAATCAGATTTGTCAGTCTAAATCAGGAATTCTCCAACTCTGCTCTCAAGAGATCCAGGAGATTCTTAGGGCACTCCTTGGGTTGCTTGTGGCTGGAAAGTGGGGAGGGTGTTGAGGAGGCTCTGATTCTCTCTCCAGGACATTAGCCGGATTTGTTCAATTTTATCTGTTTTATTAAATGAGCTTGTGTATAAATTTCATTTGGAAATTTTTTTAAATTCTATAGTGGAAATTTTTTTAAAAATAAAGGAAATAGGGAAACTGATTTTAAAAAATGCTCTGACAGCCTCATTCTTCATTTTGAAAATATTAATGTGACTAACTGCCATTTAATTAGTTTGTTTTTTCTTTCTTCAACTGGATCATAATTTCTACCAAGACAAAAATTCTGTTTCTATTTCTATTTATTTACTTTCCTTGGGCCCACTGGTATCTCTAAGAAGGTGTAGTTGTAACAAACAGCTTAACAAACCTGTCAAGCAACCATTTTCTTAACCTAAGGAGCATTATACTTTAAGCCTATCAAGTCAGCACTTCTTTCTTCCAAAGTCAAACCAAGAACAAAAGGTGATTTGTATACATTGCACTAATAACTGACCTATTCTGTCTTTAAAATTATTGCTGCTGAATATTTATGAAAACTTTGGAAGTTATAAATGTCACTCAGAAATTAGAAGCTAGCACATAAGTAAGTTGACATCATTTGAAGGCTAATTGTATTCATATTTTCAAATGAATGAGCTGAGCATTGAGATAAGATGAGGAGCTGAGCATGTTGGTACAGAAAGCAGAGTTCTTAGAGTAAAGAAAAATGAAACAAAATTTTTATTTTTTAAATGATTTGTTTGCAGCAAAGCAGATTTTCTCGTGCTGCTATTGAACAGTCTCAGCTTTACTTGGGAACAGAGTGAATTTGCAAAAATGCAGATTGCTCAACCCTGCTTCATGCCTATGGACTCAAAATCTTGAATGCAACCCTGGGATTCTGCATTTTTCCACAACGTTCTTGGTGCATAATCATGCATGATCTTGAAATCTTAGGCACGATAATCTTATGCATGATAGTGAAAGCTACTGATCTAGCCTATGAATTCATAGCAACTCTACAACAAAGCTTATATGCATATTCAGTGATAGCTTCTCGTACAAGAATTTATAGGATGCTATTTATTTCTGGAACTTCTTTGCCATATTTACTCTTGGCTTAAATCCACATGATGTTATTACCCATCGTTAAAACATTTTAAATAGGGAACTAAAGCAATCGTAGTCTAAGCAAGACAGTAGTGTAAAATAAAACAGTGCATACCCAGCTGGACAGGTTGGGTTTAAAGGCAGACTTTACATCTTTAATGAACTGGAGCTTTTTCAGACCATGGCAGGCAGGTGGTTCTATAAGCATTGTGCTAAAGGGTCAGTGCTCCAGGCCAGTGGAGGCCAGTGGGGATGAAGGAAAGAGGACTGGATGGCAAGAGGGAAAATATAGGGCAAGACTGACATGGGCACACATAGGATTTTAGCTTGTTACATCTTTGCGTGACATAGGCAAGAGTATCAGATGGCTTTTGACATCTTCAGCATGTATTCCCTCGGAAAGGCTCACCTTAACAAGGCTCTCAGGAGTTGAATATGAACAATTTAAAATTTTATTACAAAGAAGCACACAGAAGGGAGATTGTAATAAGCCTGGCATTATGCAGACTGTCATTCTTCCTTAAACATGTGAACATATGGTTCATTTGCCTATTTGATACTCATGTTACCTGATGTACTAAGCAGTATTACATTAAGTAGTTGATGATACAAAATAAAATTAGATTTGTTTGCTTGTTCTATTCGGAAGCTCTGCAAGGAGTAAGGGATAGGAAAGCCTACTTACCAGTTGCTGCATTTTGGCTGAAGTTGTATTTTAAAAAGTGTGCATAGAGGGGATATTTTAAGAATAAACTATTGGGAATAAAAGTTTAAAAGAAAGGAAGAATAATGGTGATTTAGAAAGCAGTTACTGAAAGATACATGCATACTATGTGCTCAGTCACTCAGTCATTTCCAACTCTTTATCATCCCATGGACTGTAGCCTGCCAGGCTTCTCTGTCCATGGAATTTTCCAGACATGAATACTGGAGTAGGTAGCCATTCCTTTTTCCAAGGAATATTTCTCACCCAGGGATCAAACCCATGTCTCTTGCATCTCCTGCATAGGCAGACAAATTTTTAACAATGTGTCACTGGAGAAGATATATAGAAAAGGGTCAAAAAGGGAGGGAGCATCATATAAGTGGCTTCCTTACAATCAGGCAGGCAGACTCTCACAGGCTGATTTACAAGGTAAGATGCTTGTGACAAGGCTCCAAGGAGAAAGTGGAGTGATGACAAAGTGTTGGCAACAGGTTCTGTCAGTGTTTGTAACTCGGGAACTACTTTGTCCTTCCTGGTGGCTTAGCAAGAAAAAGAATGAAAACAGACTCACTTTTAATTCTGTTCCTTTTCTATGTCACTATACTAAGGACTTTCAAATAGGTTTTCCCAAGGGCACCTTTTTATCCATGAAGAGAAGATCAAGTGACTTGCTCAATAATGATCAATTCTCTCTTGACACAGAGAATGTCATCTCATCCTTCTTCCTCCTCATCTCCTTTCTCTCATATCTGCTTCCCCTCTCTACTCCTTCCTTGACCTCTTTCAGCTCTCCTCAGACTCCTAAAAATCTCTATTGTGTCTAGGAAAGAGGTCTTAGGAGTTGAAGTGTCATGCAGATGGAAATGGCGTGGGCCTACCAGATTGCAGCAAAACTATTGAATAAGCATCACTACTAGATTCCATACCAACTTATGGGTTCATAACTTGTCACAGGACGCAGGCATTTTGTGAAATGCTCAGAGCCATAAAGGTTTTAATGGTGTCATTACTGTAGGAGAAATCACAAAATCCATGATCTCATAAGATCTTTTTGAAGTATGTGCGTGTGTGCGCATGTGTGTGTATACACACACACACACACACACATATGTATCTGAGTGGAAAGAGGTCATGGAATTGTTTCCAAAAGGTCCAATGGTCCTCTTGTTTTAAGTCTATGGACTGTGACCACATCCTGAAACCAGTTGTTTGGGGGTAGGGGCAGAATCTCTAAGTCTGAATGAGTTTGATTCCCTGTGAATTTCAAAGTGCCCTTTGTATTCAGCTTTTTGAGATTATCAGGGTAAAACTAGTACAAACATAACTGTATACTCTGCAGCTGAAGGTATATTCAGATACACCTTAGAAATGTATCTGAATATGAAAAAAAACCTGCTTTGTTTTTTTGAAAAATATGAAAAGCATGTATATTGACTGGCTTATGGACAGGCTTAAAATAATTATTTGCATTATTAATGGACATTTAACATATAGCTGGATTTTACTTCATCTTATGAAATGAGAGAAATATGGTAGATGTTTTTAGGAAAATGAAGAAGCAGGATGGTGTGTTACTTATTAATTCAATTATTATTCTTGTGATAATAGGGGAAAAAATCGGTCCATCTCTTTGTTTTTGTTGTTCAGAGAGTATATATCCACTCTGACAAAATCTCAGGTGATTTAGGCATCTTTTTGTATGCTGCCTGTCAGAGGACAACTTTGAGCTGTTGGTCCAGAAAGTTCACATTTCCTACGTCTTCTATTAAATTCAAGAGGTGATCCCTGCACAGGTAGCCAGCAGTCACTGGGGATAAGGAGATAAATCTAGGCCTTTGATTTCTGTCAGTTCACTTGCTAAGTGGATCCACAAGGCAAAAAAGAAGTGATTAATCAAACTTAGCAGATGTGGAATTGATTCCCTCAGTTGCCTCAGAATGCCTTGCAGAGATAAGCTTCATCTGTATTCATCTTGACTTCCTGTGGTGAAGTCTTTGGTTTTTCCCTTGGCTGGTGGAGGTAAGAATGTGTAACTTGGATTTGCATAAAGGTTGGAATAACAGCAATACATGCAGCTAATGGTAACAGAGTGTAGACAGATCATCCATCCTTTTCACTCATTCTGTGTCATTTGAGTCACACAGTTCCAAGAGTGAGACAACTATTATTTTCTCCAATTTTTTTTTTAATGAATTAACTGAGGACCAGTTAAATTAAAGGACATACTAGAATTATCAGCTAAGTGAGAAGTAGAGTTCAGAACAGAAATCAGATCTTCTGACTCCAAATAATTGAAAAGGAAAACACTTTCTAAAGGAGGGATATTATGCATCATGTAGTCGGCTACTTAAAACTTATCCACAGCACCTAGCATAGAATTTGAGGTGTAATTGTTGCTCATTAAATACTTACAGAATGAATGAATGAACACATTTTGGACCTATTAATTATTAAATACATTTTTGGTTTAACTGTAAAAAATCTCTTAATTCAGGTAGCACAAAATAAAGTGAATTTTTGCTTTCATTCATTTAGCAAAGTAGAAAATAAGCATTGGACATCTGTGGTATTCCAGGTTTGTGCTGGGTGCTAGGTCCATAATGGTGAGTTAATGAATGGCGCCTAGTACTCAGTGATGCTTAAGTCTAGATACTGGGGACCTCTGTAATCTCTGAATCCATCTAAGTAGGTCACTTTAGCTAATTTGACAACTCACAGCAATCACCATGTTTGGCACAATCATTCAGTCACCTGAACAAATTAGCAAAGCATGTACAAAATTTTGAGTATGATAGAATCTGCAATTTCGACCTTCCAGGTTAATGTTTTGCATTGATTTCTAAAATATAATCTCTATTCTGGCAGTCACTATGTGGGTAGCATGTCAAGTATTTCTGTTAGTTTTTTTTTTAATTATTTCACTTTAAATAAATATAAGAACAGTGACCTTAATTAAAAAAAAAAAAAGAGTAAGATAGTGATTTTACCCAAGGTCAGGCCCCTTATCAATGATAGAACTGGAACCCTATTTTCTGATTCCCAGCAAGGGCTCTTAATAATACACTCGTTTCTTGCTGAGGAATATACCATTGCTTCTCTTCAATTTCAGTGCTGTTTCTAAATGATTGGTAGCTCCAGAAAGAATGAAGTAGATCGAGTATGACTATACATTTCTAGCAGGAAATCAGGCAGCCTTAGGGTTCTGCCTATTTTTAGTTGGAAGAAAACTTTTCTTCTCTGACAGCTAGCCATAAATAGAGACACTGTTAAAGATGGAACTCTTAAAATAGTCAAGACTTCAAATGTGACACATAGGCCAATAAGAAATACAAACCATATTCAGAAATGTTGCTTGATCTGAATTATCAACACATAAAATTCAGTAAAAATCGTGTGACAGTAGGCTTCAAAAAATAGAGTTTGAGTATATTCTCCATTATTTGTAGAAAAGAAAAGTTCTGGAAACAGAGAAGGCAGATTGGGCATCAGGTCTAAGTTTTACATTAGCTGTAAGCTGTATGCTGTTTCAATTCATGTAATACTGGAAGAAATTTTCAAAAAATATATATTGCCACCATTTTCTTTTAAAGTAAGCCACAGAGTAAGGTTACTTTGGATAGATTTCTTTAGAATCCTTTCAATCGTCTCTAGATAGATAGCTACACTTTATTGGAAGTAAGTATAGTGACAATGAAATTTCAAAGTAGACAGAATGGTATAGAAGTTTTAAAACAGAGACTGAAAACATGGCATTTCCCCATATAGGTATTTCCAAGGTCAAGAACTAAAAACTGTTCCTACTTGAAGTCATTTAAACTGTTTTCTAGATCTGACCCTTTTAATCTTCCTGTGTATACAGTTATATCATGCTTTAACAGAAGTATGAAAGGATAGGAATTATGTATATTATTTAGATATAATATTCAAGCTGATGTGGCATTAAAAAAGTGTGTACTAAGATTCACTATTCTGTATTTGAGTTTGTGATCTGGTCCTATAAAATTTGGAAAATGGACTAGGTCTCTATCTCCTAGTGTAATTAATTTCATTAGGTTTGGAAATTATGGCTAACCCTATGGTACACACATATTAATATATACACACACGTGTGAGCACACTCAATGTTCAAATGTATACACAGACTATAAGTCAAATAACTTTTATTCATATATTACAAATGTTATAAGAAATAGTGTGTGGCATTAGATACTCTTTTAATATTCTCCTCACCAAAGTATTCTTGCAATGTGGTAGCTATTTATAAGCTGAATGCAATTACT
The DNA here is from genome assembly GCF_000754665.1 of Bison bison bison. Lineage (NCBI taxonomy): Eukaryota > Metazoa > Chordata > Mammalia > Artiodactyla > Bovidae > Bison > Bison bison. The sequence continues at coordinate 7,670,413 of NW_011495035.1, read as the reverse complement.
TTGCTAAGACCTGGGATTTGTCCTGGCATCACTGATTTGAGAAGGAGAAAAGATCATGGGGAAAAGATTCAGTTACCCTCTAATGGCTCAGATCAAACCTATAGAAGAAAAAATCAAGCTTAGACCTGAATGGGCTTGAAGAGACCACTTTGCTCTCTGTTGTCTTTTAGGAAGATGCGATGCTTCTAATCCATTTTACATATAGAAGCCTAACAAGGACATGTGACTTACTCCAAATTATGGTACAATTAGGACTGAGTAGAGGCTGAGCTATGTCTTCATTGTATCATACCACCTCTACAGTAGTAAATAGTTAATGCCCTTTCCTTCCTCCTCCTTTCCTTCCTCTCTTCCTTCTTTCCTTTCTTTTTTTTTAAAAAATATTTTTCTATTGGAATATAATTGCTTTCCTGTGTTGTGTTAATTTCTGCTGTACAGCAGTATGAATGTGAATCAGCCATAAGTAAATATATATCCCCTCCTTCCTGAACCTCCCTCCCACCCCCACATTCCACCCGAACTAGGCTCCCTGTGCTACGCAGCAGCTTTCCACTGCTTGCCTGTTTTACACACGGTAGCGTTATCTATGCCACTGCTACTCTCTGAATGCATCCCGCCTCTGCTTCCCCTGCAGTGTCCACAGTCCATTCTCTATGTCTGCATCTCCCTTTCTTCCCTGGAAGTTGCTTCATCTGTACCATCTGTACCAATTTTTTATAGATTCGACATGTATGCATTAATATACGGTTTGTTTTTCTTTTTCTGACTTCATTCTAGTTTCTACCTGCAGCCTATTTGAAAATCCCCATGATAAGACTACAGAAAGGCCATGAAGTCAACACCATTAGAAGCATAGGTGCTGCATTTCTCAGTAAGCTACGTGAAGCCTTGGTCTTCATGAAACCAGTCTTCTCAGAAGACAATAGAAGCAAGGACAGGATAGGAAGCCTGCAGAGACACGAAGTCTCACAGAGCCGGCTGTGTGTGACCTTTGCAAAATACTGCTTAAGGTCATCTATACCTGGCAGAGATACACCTCGGTAATTATTGTACTCTACTGGGGCTTGATTTTTTTCAACTTTTTAGGATGCATATTCAGAAGATAATTTTGTTTGTTTTCTTTTGTTGAAACATGTAATGAAATTCTAAAGCAGCGAGTGAATAGAAGCATGAAAGATGGGTCTGTACATAACAATCACATGGACCATTCTTTTAATCCCAGTGAGACAAGAATGAATCTGACGTAACTATTAGTAACTGTTCTGGAGCCAAAAAGCTCCCAAATTCATCCTCTATACAAATAAAATATAAATCTGAAAAGCTGTTTTAAAAAGCAGTTTCCCTTGTACCCTACAAAGCTTTCTCTCTCTCTCATTTTCTTACCTTCATCCAAATCTTCCTCTTTAGGTGAAAACTTACAGACCTTTAAAGGTTATGGAGGGTAAACAGTAGTCATTCTTGCTCTTTAGGTGAAAACTTACAGTCACTTTAGTAAATGAAGCAGAGCTAATCAATTTATCCCAATGCTCAGTACAGAGCCTGTGTGTGAGGCTATGGGATTCTCCTGAGTTTTCCTGTTCTATAGCAGTGCATTTAAATCTTGATTAGGATTGAGGAGTCAAAGAGAAAACATTTAAAGAGGATGCACATCCAGATCTGTTGGGAGTGCTTGTAGCAGTCTCCCAAGTAGTCTAGAAGGGAAGGAAACCAACTGGGGCAAGCACCAGCTTTCCTTTCATCTTTTACACCTTTCTTTTGATAGCATCTGTTCTTATGTGTTGAGGCATTTCCTCTCAGAATAGCCATTCTGTGAAGCTGGTAATGCCTCACATATTCATCCTTTTGGAAACATTCATTCATTCTGCAGATATTTACTGAGTTTCGGTTCTATGCCAAGGCACAGGTCATACAAGAATAAATTTGACAGGATCCCTATCCTGGGAAAAGCTTCAGTTCTGGGCTACAGAGTCCCTGGGAGACAGAAGAGGAAAAGAAAGAGTGCCTTCGAAAGAGCTTTCTCTTTCTTATCAGAAGAGAGTGTGCAAGGCTTCAGTGAGAGATATAACAGTGGGAGCATTCTACACAATCATTATTATTACACTGCTTATTTGCTTGTTTTAACCAGAGGAGAGTGAAAAAGTTGGCTTAAAGCTCAACGTTCAGAAAACGAAGATCATGGCATCTGGTCCCATCACTTCATGGGAAATAGACGGGGAAACAGTGGAAACAGTGTCAGACTTTATTTTGGGGGTCTCCAAAATCATTGCAGAAGGTGACTGCAGCCATGAAATTAAAAGATGCTTATTCCTTGGAAGGAAAGTTATGACCAACCTAGACAGCATATTACAAAGCAGAAACATTACTTTGCCAACAAAGGTCCATCTAGTCAAGGCTATGGTTTTTCCAGTGGTCATGTATGGATGTGAGAGTTGGACTGTGAAGAAAGCTGAGTACCGAAGAATTAAATCTTTTGAACTGTGGTGTTGGAGAAGACTCTTGAGAGTCCCTTGGACTGCAAGGAGAGCCAACCAGTCCATCCTAAAGGAGATCAGTCCTGGGTATTCATTGGAAGGACTGATGCTGAAGCTGAAACTCCAATACTTTGGCC
>NW_011495035.1:7653429-7667590 GCF_000754665.1 Bison bison bison | reverse complement strand
AAAAACCCTGATGCTGGGAGGGATTTGGGGCAGGAGGAGAAGGGGACGACAGAGGATGAGATGGCTGGATGGCATCACCGACTCAATGGACATGAGTTTGAGTGAACTCCGGGAGTTGGTGATGGACAGGGAGGCCTGGCGTGCTGCAATTCATAGGTTCGCAAAAAGTCGGATACAACTGAGCGACTGAACTGAACTGAACCTACTTTTCTCTCTTCCTGACCAAAAATGCAGTCTGAGATCAGAAATGACAAAACGGTGTCCCTTTAACCAACCCATGGATGTTTTTTCTGGCCCAGAAGTTTCAATGCCAAAATTTAGATTTCTAGCTTTTTCTGAAATGTTAAAAGTTCTACCCATAAAACAACATTTGACTGAATTCAGATTTGTGACTATACCTTTTAGGCATAGAACTCACTCTCCACTCCTTCACAGGCTTTTGAGATTGACAGATTGCCATTTTTTGTCACGACCATTGAGCTGTCTTTTCTTTTACCTGGCGTATCTTGTTATTTACGTTACCTGCCCGGTATGTATATGAGTTTGTGGCACATATGATGCTGAAGAAGTTCCCGTGAAACCATTTTCATACCATCAGCACCATGGCAATTAGCAATTCATAGTAGCACCGTATTGTGTATCTGACCACATAGAAACACATGTGGGTCCTTAAATTTGAGTTGGAACTTTAGTCAAATCAACTCTGAATATACGAGGTTCTATAGCACAATAGAATGAAATGTGTTACAAGTAGAGAAAAACACCTGTTTTGTGCTGTCAAAACTCTCCCAGAGAACTTGCCAGTGCTAATCTGGGATTTCTCAATCACATCCATAATAGGAGGAAACCTCTCTTCTTTCTCTACGGGAAACTCTCTACATTTTTTTTCATGTGGTGAATTCATTTTGTCATGGAGTGAACACCTGTGTGACTACTTAAAAACCACAACACCAGGTGTGTGAGTATGAATGTCTCTCTCCTTTGTGTAATGCTCTTCTCACTGATTTCTCAGCAGGCTGGGTCAGGAAAAAAGCTTCAAACTGAATATAGAAAAAGGTCTTAAAGGATTTCTTAAAATATATCTATTACAAGCACATGCGCTGAAAATATTACAGTCAAATTATACAAACAGTTCATAGCCTTGTAAATTCCTTTTGTTTATACCATCATGTGAAAATGTTCAGATCTCCAGTACACAGTTGCAAGCTTACTGTAAGAGAGAGAATTTCAGAAAACCTAGTAAACCCTAAAATCTGGTAGATACTATATTACAAAATATTTAAAATATTGAAACAAAGGAGATTTGTTTACCTTTTGCTTTGTCTTAGGCTCTCTATTCCTCTTTTCCAGGAAATAGTGGCCCTGGGGAAAGCATTTGGTTTGCATTCGATCACAATATCCCCACCAACTTGAACAACTGAATACTTTTTAAGGGGATTTTTGGAGAAATCAGGAGCCGAGGCTAAAAACAAAATCACAGAATTATTCAATTACTCATCTAATCAATATGTTGTAACCGAAGAACTGATGCAGTATCTTAGATAGAATCTAATATCTATAAAATAAAAACTCTTTTTGAAGCTACTTCGCTCAAGGTGTTTTGGAGCTAATTGTAGACTTGGCATTTTAGAGTCACTGTTTCCATTTGTAAAATGAAGATGGCAATAGATATTACCTCAGTCAGTTAGTCTGGGTCTTGAACGAGGTAGCATTCAGTAAAGAAGGTTAAGTACCAACTGGCACAGATTATTTGCTCAGTAAATGTAGATTATTTTTGTTTTGGTAATGGTCATTGAGATAAAAAGCAAGCTAGAGTTAGGGAGGAAGCAAGTTACAAAAGGTCACATTTTTATTGTATTTATAATAAAGAAGGTGAAGATGGTTTCACGAGAGAGAGCGCACACAATGAAATACCTTTTAAATAAATCAAAAGCAGTATATTATTATTTCAGATTTCCTTAGACATACCATTAACTGGAAAAATGGAAATAGTTTGCCTTCAGTTGAAGCAGGCAAGCTTAGTAGAAACTTTAACAACAACGACAGAGAAAAAAAAAAAAAAAAAACTGTCGGTTTCAACTCTGTCCTCACTAGATAAATCTTGAACAAATACCAGTTCATAAGGGTAATAAATAATTAGACTGCCTGGGGATGCATCCAAGTCTTCCTAGCTGCCTGCCTGTGGGAACCTACGTGTCCAGTTCTCATTCCTGGCATAAAGTCTATATGAATTTCTTTCAGATATGCCATGTTGTCTTGTATGGCTTCTCTGCCCTTCCACTGACCTATACATGCTATTTATTCTGAAACATGTTTAAAGAGAAAGTCTTTAATTTAGGTTATATTCAGCTGATAGCACCTACTCAATTCTTGACTGTAATAATCACGATATTTTAAAATTTAGTGCTTTTTTTCCCCTCTGTAGAACTATAGGTTCTATAAAGATCACTTTGATATTGACAGTTCTGTTTTCAGGGTTTAATACACAATAAATATTCAATAAATGATGATTTAATGAAGAAACAAATGAATCAATGTCCATCACCCACAGACTTATGAAACTTTGCTGTTTTACTTGATTCTTCCTCTCATCTCCTGTATTTATACTGTTAAGGAAATCTCAGGATGAAAGTTATCACTGAGTCATTTATGGTGACAACTCCACCAGCTGACTGTCCCAGAATATCATCCTCAAACCTTCCCTTGAGGTCTGGGTGGTCACGTGACAGGGTTCTAGCTAATTACATAAAAGGAGTTTGATGTAAGGACCCAGGGAAATTTTGCTTTTCTAATGATAGGGGCTGTCCCCTCTCTCTTCTTTGGATTTCAGTATGGACTTGATTTCTGTAGCTACAGCACTCATCCTGGATCCAGGAGGCTACAACCATGAGGAAAAAGTTTAAAGATCATCAAGTCACATTGCTCTTGCTCAGCTACCCACCCACCTCCCAACCCCCCACGAAGTTCTTGTGCATGTGTGTGTGCTAAGTCGCTTCAGTCATATCCGACCCTTTGGGACCCCATGGACTGTAGCCTGCCAGGCTTCTCTGTCTATGGGATTCTCCAGGCAAGAATATTGGAGGGGGTTGCCATGCCCTCCCCTAGGGGCTCCTCCTGACCCTTGGATTGAACCTACATTGGCAGAGAGATTCTTTAACACTAAGCCACCTAGAGAGGCTAAAGTTCTTGTTGAAATAAAATACATCCTTGTTTAAGTCTGTAAATTGAGGTTTTCTTTTCTTATTTGTAGCTGAAAACATTTCTAATAGATGCTTTTTGAATTGTATTCAAAATCTCATGCTGGGATCAACTTTGGGGGAGCCACCTCTGGTTTGGTTTCACCCAATAGTGGGTTCCTCCAAGCCCTGATGTGTTACCACATCACCCAAAGCCGAGTAATAATTCTCACTTTGCATATTTTAGAAGCTAATTTAGATATTTCTCATTATTTCAAGAAAAAGCAATTTCTAATTTACAGAAAAATTGGATTCATATTACATATAATCATAGCTTGCTAAAATGTCAGTTTGAATTTTTTGGCTATAAATGAATGACTTACCTAATACTTTCAATTCTGCATTTGCATAAATTATCTGATATTTGTTTTCTGCAGCACACTGGTAGATACCAGAATCTGACACATTCAGCATAGTTATGATGAGTGTCCCATTTTCTATTTGAATTCTTTCCTAATAAAAGAAAAGTCACATAAAGATGCTAGTGCATTAATGTAAGCATGCTCTTAACATTTGTGCATATCTATGAGCTGTTGGGGTATGAGACCTGTTGCTTATGAAAATGAAATTAATATACTTCAAGATTCCGGGCAGTCTTCTGGACTTTAAAAAACAATGGAAATGTTCTTAACATAATTTTAGTGGTTAGTTTATTTTATGTTACCTCATTTCTTTAAAAATTGGCATTGTTCTGCATAGAAGGTATGAGATGGTTGGATGGGATCACTGACTCAATGGACATGAGTTTGAGTAAACTCTGGGAGTTGGTGATGGACAGGGAGGCCTGGCGTGCTGCGGTCCATGGAATCTCAAAGAGTCAGACACAACTGAGCAACTTAACTAACTACCTTTCTGTTATGTGGTATATAAAATAATTTGGAGTACTCTACCATTTCAGTTTTTTCAGAAAACATAGTCGAGAATAGTGTTAGACATGGATAGAGTGACTAGCAAATTTCCATGGTTTTCCATCATAAAGTCTTAAAAAATTAAAATATGATGACTCAATAATTTTCTAATTGAGTAAGTAACTTTAAGGAGCTAAATTCTTTTCTGCAGTGTACTATAAAGTATGCTTAAACATACTTAAACATACAAAGTCTGTTGCAGAGTCCAATTTTGGGTACAATTTTGAGTGTATTGAATAAAATAGTTTAATAAGGTAAATATAACTTTAAATATTTCATGGTACCTATCACCATCCTCTAAAGATAGTAAAAGTAGGCTGGAGGATACAGGGAATGTTGTTTGCAAAAGGGATGAATGGATTAAATTCCAAAAAAGCTGAAACAAAGAACAGCCTTCTATTCAGGTTCTAAACAACAGATGTTCTTTGTGTCTCTAACTGAGCCTGTAAGTGCAAGTAGAGTGGTGAGCTGACACAATTATTAGGATAATTTGACGGGAAAAATAAACTTGTCTCATTTTCTATATATTGTAAAGTGTGCTTTAATTTGAAAAATGTGGATAACTGCCTCAGTTTTCCACTTTTCTAGGTTTAGAGACAGCTATTAGATTTCATAAAAACCAAGTTTCTGGATGATGACTGAGAGCTTGGGTTCTGAAATCAGGCAGATTATGTTTAGAATACCAATGCTAACACTTACTAGCTGCTTTGTGACCTTGGACAAATAGACTTTAGCCCTCTGAAACAATTTTTTTTCACTATACAAATAATAATCTTATCTTTCCCGTAAAATTGTCATGAAGATGCCATTAGATAATGTATGGAAAATATTTAACACAGGGCCTGGCTCATATGAGAGTTCAGTGAATGTTGTTGATGATAATGATATCATCTGAATATGGATCAATCACTGACTAAGTGCAACTTTGTACAAGTTGTGTTTTCTACCCATAAATTTCTCATTTGAATAATAGGAATAATTTTAATAGTCACTTTGAGTTTAAGTATTAAATAAATTAGGATATGTAAAGATTATGCTACATTTCCTGGCACCTACTAAACATTCCAGAAACATACACTGTTGCTCTTAGTGATAAAATTTCCCTAGCAGAGTAGGTGGGAGTTTAACATCACCGTAGCTACTTACGTCCAGATTGAGGCGTTCACCATTCTTTAACCAGGTATACCAAGGGTCTGGCTTTCCACTGGCTTTGCATTCCCAAAATAAGCTGTCGTAGATAGACAAGTATGTATCTTGGATTTTTTGTTCCCATTCTGGAGGGGCTGTTTCAAAAAGAGGCAAGAGCAACTATTTAGCAAATTTGTTAGCCAAAACATTATGCTGCATTTCAAGGACTATAGAAATCAGAAGGACTGCACTCATGATTTCAGGGAGGGAAAATGCAGGACCCCCAAAGTGGGACAATAGAAACTCTGTTGTAAATATCAGTGGACCTTTTGCATAAGATTGATATTTGCCATCTATCACTTTGCTGCACATGTATAACAATTTTGGAGCTGTGGGAACAAGGCGAAAGGATAATTCTGTATTAGATATTAGTATATAGGTCAAGTTAGAAAACGTATATCAAATCTGAACTCTCTGTGGGCAAAAGGCCATTAAGTATATTTAGATTGCACTAACCAAAATAATTGTATCTATATCCAATATAATAACAATTCAATAGTCTGAAGCATAAATCAGATATCAGCCTCATCACATTTTAGTAGGTTTTAAGCAAGTTTTCCCCTGTGTATAAGTCTTGACAGGGAATGATAACTTTTAGAGTTGTATGCAGGTTAAGCATATAACTTTAATTCTAGGCATGAGTTTTCCAAACGTTATTTTCTAATCTGAGAAAGTTCAACATAGTTCTGAAGCAAAAAGCAACTGATATAATTGATGTTGAAATGCTCTTTGAATATAAGGTAGTATTATCCTTACTAACATTCATGGAAACAGATGTGTATAAAATAAATTTTTTGAAATTATGATTTCTTCTATAATGATGATAGAAAACTCTCTGAATTTGCCATTTAATCCCTCTCCTTTGTTTAGGTCTCTCCTAGATAAGTTGGAGTGGATGAGCTTCCTGTATAATTGCACTTAATTCTCCCTCCAAATTTTATAGAGGGTTCTTTGTATAGGTGTTAGGTAACCTTATCAAGAAGTTGCTGTTCAGTTGCTTGATTTTGTCTATCTTTTTGAGACTTCATGGACTACAGCACTCCACACTTCCCTGTCCTTTGCTAGCTCCCAGAGTTCACTCAAATTCATGTCCATTGAGTTGGTGATGCTATCTACTCATCTCATGCTCTGATGCCTTCTTCTCCTTCTGACTTCAGTCTTTCCCAGCTTACAATGAGACATAGTTAGAAAATAGAGAAGCCTGATTTTGTACACAGAAAGTAGTCACATGTTTGTGTTTGGGAGTGCTGGCCAAGGGTAAGTTCTCAGGAAAAGGGAGAATCAACAGGAAAGGAGAGAGTCAATGCAAGAATGAGTTATTGAGTTGACCACCAAGTGGAGCTAGTGGTAAAGAACCTGCCTACCAATACAGGAGACATGAGATGTGGGTTCCATCCCTGGGTTGGGAAGATTCCCTGGAGGAGGGCATGGCAACCCACTCCAGTATTCTTGCCTGGAGAATTCCATGGACAGAGGAGCCTGGTGGGCTAGTGTCCATAGGTTCACAAAGAGTCAGACACAACTGAGCACGCAGAGATGATTGTTACCCATCCTCTGTGCATGTATAAGGAATCTCTATAACTGCCTGGCCAGGAAAGAAAGAGGAAACATTTATTCATTGGCTCTAGTCCATAGTCATTCAAGGGCAGTTCAGGTATTAACTGGAGAAGGCAATGGCACCCCACTCCAGTACTCTTGCCTAGAAAATCCCACAGACAGAGGAGCCTGGTAGGCTGTAGTCCATGGGGTTGTGAAGAGTCGGACACGACTGAAAGACTTCACTTTCACTTTTCACTTTCACGCACTGGAGAAGGAAATGGCAACCCACTCCAGTGTTCTTGCCTGGAGAATCCCAGGGACCGCGGAGCCTGATGGGCTGCCGTCTATGGGGTCGCACAGAGTCAGGCATGACTGACGTAACTTAGCAGCAGCAGCAGCAGGTATTAACTGTTAGAACGTTCAGGTTGTGTGTGCTTAAATTTTGAGTAGGTTCTAGAAGGGGCCAAAGAAAACTGGAGCAGGAAACAAAATGGCCTGTTGTGCCACCGGAGATAAGAGTCTGTCAGGCTACACCTGCAAAATACAGTGGCAGAGGAGGTCACTGCAGCACTGGTTGGAGCAAGTGGTACTGAGAGTCTTTGAAATGATGTACAAGTATATCTGACTTTCAAGGTTTCTCCGCTGTAATCTTGCACTAAAAGAGAAGTTCCTTCGGGGAGCTAGTCAAGGAAAACAAGAAATCATGATGTCCCATTGTGGTGAAAAGTAAGCCAAGATGAACTCCTGTGGAAATCAGGGGAACCTCCAGTTACAGAACACGCTTTTTACAACCTTGAGGGATAATGGATGACACCCCTTAGAAGAACTGAATGTATTGATTAAATGGAATCATGTTTCTATTTAATATTTTAAAATTTTATAGTTTGTAGATACTTGTTTAGAAATTGCCCTATTATACATTTGATCTGGGAGAAAAAATGAACACACACATAAAATCCACGTAGCTTACAGGAGTTTCAGATATATATATATGGTTTGTTGCTTAGTTCAATAGCTATAACTTTAAGCTTTATTTATTTTTTTAATGTGTACATTTTTAGGATTCCAAAGAATAAACTTTTAAGTCTTCAACTACATGTAGGTCCAACTAAGTCAGAACTACCTGAAGAAAAAAAAAAAACTTAGTATTTCAAGTCTACCATATAGGCTTGGGTATTGTTACTTATTTCACCCTCTCAATGGTCGTGTAATCACTTAACTCCTCTGAATATGCTCCATTATTTACAATGATAGTAATGCTTTATAAACATATTTTGGAGGTTGTGTATTTGTGCTCAATCACTCAATCACGTCCAACTCTTTGTGACCCCATGGACTCTAGCCTGACAAGCTACTCCATCCATGGAATTTTCCAGGCAAGAATACTAGAGTGGGTTGCCAGAGGAGGACCCAATATAAATGGATAGAATTCTGAAGTTTAACTTAAGCATAGCAACATAATGGACTGAGAGTCTTGAAATTTTCGGGTATTTTTCGATTCTCAAGAAATTGAATCAATTCTCTTCTCCTTTGAAAATATGTGTGCTATGTTGCTTCAATTATGTCTGATTCTTTGCAGGCTTCTCTGTTGATGGGATTCTCCAGGCCAGAATATTGGAGTGGGATGCCATGCCCTCCTCCAGGAGATCTTCCCTGCTCAGAGTTTGAACCTGGGTCTCTTATCTCTCCTGCATTGGCAGGCAGATTCGTTTCCACTAGCACCACCTAGGAAGCCCTTTGGGAGCATATTGAAAACTAAATAGGTGAACAAGAAGCATTATTTTGTCTTATTGACCAATTACCCATTATTCACCCTCAAAGACCATTTGGACTTCCTAAATGGCTAGTTTGATTGTGATAATAGGTCATGTGGGGCTGCCCTGGTAACTCAGTTGTAAAGAATCTGCCTGCAGTGCAGGAGACCCTGGTTCAATTCCTGAGTTGGGAAGATCCACTGGAGAAGGAATCCACTCCAGTATTCTTGGGCCTCCCTCATGGCTCAGCTGGTAAAGAATCCACCTGCAATGTGGGAGACCTGGGTTTGATCCCTGGTTTGGGAAGATCCCCTGGAGAAGGGAATGGCTACCCACTCCAGTATTCTGGCCTGGAGAATTCCATGGACTGTATAGTCCATGGAGTAGCAAAGAGTTTGATACGACGGAATGACTTTCACTTTCACTTCCATACGTCTTGTGAATAGACTTAGATGACCAGGTTGAAGAGCTATGGTAGACTGGGCAGAATCTCATTTCAGAAGATTGTTCAAGGTTCTAATCTCAGATCTAGCAACATTATTTGAGATCTTCTTCAATTCATCAAAGGTTAATTACCTATAATATCACTGAAAATTATTTCTACACTTTATTTCTATAAAAATTATGTGAATATTTGTAAAATCTTCTATGTAAGCTAGCAGTCGCTTTATTAATGTGAGAGAAAGTACTTTATTATTGATTTCCAGTTTATAGAGACCTCAATTTTATGGTTAAGTTTTTTATCTATATATTTGTCCGTTTAGTAGAAAAATGACATACCTATTAGCCAAAGCTGGTGTAATATTGTGCTGCTCCTAAAAAAACTCCCAGTTACATCCTCACAATTTTATTTACAAAAGAATGCCAGAGTCCAGAGATTTTGAATTAAAAAATAGGAGCTATCAAAAGAATATGTGTATAAACTCAATTGACGGCTTCTGAAGTGGCTCAGTGGTAAAGAATCTGCGGGCCAATGAAGGAAATGCAAGAGAGAAGGGTTCGATCCCTGGATCAGGAAGACCCTGTGAGAAGGAAATGCCATCCACTCCAGTATTTTTCCTGGAGAATTCCATGGACAGAAGAGCCAGGCAGGCTACTGTCCATGGATTACAAAGAGTTGGACATGACTGCGTGACTGAGAACACATGTATAAACTTAATTAGCATACCTTCTAGGTAATTACCATACCTTAGACCTTTTAGTTATTGAAATATATGGGTTTTTTCCCAATTACTTTATTATTGATTATAAATGTGTCACATAGAAACATGTCACACAGAAAATGACTTTTGGCCATGTATAAATACAGTTTTTAAAGTCCTCTAGTATAGAGGACATGGAACAACAGACTGGTTCCAAATAGGAAAAGGAGTACGTCAAGGCTGTATATTGTCACCCTGTTTATTTAAACTTATATGCAGAGTACATCATGAGAAATGCTGGGCTGGAAGAAGCACAAGCTGGAATCAAGATTGCCTGGGGAAATATCAATAACCTCAGATATGCAGATGATACCACCCTTATGGAAGAAAGTAAAGAGGAACTAAAAAGCCTCTTGATGAAAGTGAAAGTGGAGAGTGAAAAAGTTGGCTTAAAGCTCAACATTCAGAAAACTAAGATCAAGGCATGTGGTCCCATCACTTCATGGGAAATAGATGGAGAAACAGTGGAAACAGTGTCAGACTTTATTTTTTGGGGTTCCAAAATCACTGCAAATGGTGACTGCATCCATAAAATTAAAAAACACTTACTCATTGGAAGGAAAGTTATGACCAACCTAGATAGCATATTGAAAAGCAAAGACATTACTTTGCCAACAAAAGGTCCATCTAGTCAAGGCTATGGTTTTTCCAGTGGTCATGTATGGATGTGAGAGTTGGACTGTGAAGAAAGCTGAGGGCTGAAGAATTGATGCTTTTGAACTGTTGTGTTGGAGAAGACTCTTGAGAGTCCCTTGGACTGCGAGGAGATCCAACCAGTCCATCCTAAAGGAGATCAGTCCTGGGTGTTCTCTGAAAGGAATGATGCTAAAGCTGAAACTCCAGTACTTTGGCCACCTCATATGAAGAGTTGACTCATTGGAAAAGACTCTGATGCTGGGAGGGATTGGGGGCAGGAGGAGAAGGGGACGACAGAGGATGAGATGGCTGGATGGCATCACTGACTCGATGGACGTGAGTCTGAGTGAACTCCGGGAGTTGGTGATGGACAGGGAGGCCTGGCGTGCTGCACTTCATGGGGTCGCAAAGAGTCAGACACGACTGAGCGACTGAACTGAACTGAGTACAGAGGTGTTAAATATAGCTAAGTTAAGAGTATTTTAAAAGCCGCAAACATTTTGACAATCCTGAGGTATATTTTATGGTTTATTTGATGTCAAAAAAAAGTGAACTTCATGCAAGTGTGTATTTTGGCCTAGAGGAAAGAAGGCACAAGGACAAACATTAGAAAATATATGTTTTTATCATCTCTCTTAAGTCCATGAAAGATTCTGATAACTGAGGCAAATATATTTTTAAATGAAGTAATGAGTTTATTTTTCTCTTATCTACATATCTGTAGACAATCTTGGGAAACATAAACAAGTACTGAAAACTACTGTAAGTATTATACTTCTCCTGTCATTTTCTTCTTTTTAATTTCTGCTTGGGATTATCATTAAGATTGTCACAGGCTGCTGCTGAACATATTAAGGGAAATATATTGAATTCCATTTTACTTTGTGTTATAAACTTCTATGGCTTTTAACACGACACTGCTCATATTTCAAAGGAAATTTTAATAAACAATAACATGCATAGACTATGCTGAAATTAAAGCCATATTTTAAAAATGGTCATTCCCATCGGCTAATCATTGAATTAAGCATCCTTACCTGGAAATGTGTCTTCTCTATTTCTCCTATGACACTTGCCCACAACATGCTAAACACTTTCACTATTCACTATGAAGGATATCACCAAATATTCCATATACTTTTTGAAATTCTATTAGCTCACCATAGAAAATGAGTTGACCTTTTGCAAGGTTTCTTCCTCGAAGGTTACTTGCAATACACTCATAGAAGCCTTCATCTTCCTGTTGAAAGTTCGGGATTTCAAGGATAGCTTGGGATTTGCTGTATTTGACTTTCCCCGGCAATGGGCTTCCATCCAACCTCCTCCAACTAATATCAGGGACGGGACTAAACAGTTACACCTCATTAGAATAGAAGATGGTTTAGTCTTTATGACAGCAAGATAAAATAAGAATTCCTTAAGCTTAACTCTCAAGGAAAAATATCAGTCAATCTACTACCTGTGACTAGTTTTCAGATTATGCAGTCATTCGCCATACACTCATCCAGCAATTTTAATAGTTTATTAAGTGCTTGCCATGAGCAAGTCACAGTAGTAAGATCAGGGAATAAATTGATGACTAAACATGTTTTCCCTCCTCATGTTGCTCACAGACTAGTGGGGAAAACAGACAATAAACACAATATAAAAATCAGATTTGTAAATTGCAATAACTGAAACAAAGGAAAGAGCATGCAGAGATAGTAACAGGATTGTATCAATTTAAATATGAAGGTCTGGAAATTCTGTGAGGATGTAACATTTAAGAGGAGGCAATTTCTTTCTGTATTTACAGATTCTAAGGCAAAAACTCAGATTCCTTTATAGCTAAATTGGTACTAATACGTAGTTGAAGACATTCATGACTGGTGAGCTAGATTATCAAGAAATCAGTACTATATAACAGACCCAAATGAACTGGGAGTATAGGATCTGCTATCCTCAAAAGAATGTATTATTTATACATTTTTTTAATGACATAAAAAAATCTTTGCATTGTACTTTGTCTCTTTTCAGAAAGAATGTGTAAACAATTCCTTTATTATAGGAATTTAGCTTAATATCTTATATGTAATATATTTCATCTGATTACCTTTTTAAGCAGCAAAAAAAATACATTTTATAATATATGAATCTAAGTGTCAAACAATAGAGATGAATTTAGAAATTCATGGTTAAGAAGGCCTTACTTGTACAGATATAGTAGAATGCAATGCAAATGTAGGCTATAAATAAAGTTCTAACCAGAAAATATTCCCTAATAAACTAATCATTTGAAAAATCAACCCCAATCTATTAGCACTAACATCTTCCTTTCTTATTTTCAAGTAATTTTTCATTCTTTTATAGATTTTCAAGTGGTTAAATAATTTCTGGTCTAAATGTTTTCAGCTTAATAATAGTAAAAATCATTTTGCAAAACCAAATTATAAACTTTGTAGAAGATGCAGGACTTTTTCCAAGTCCACAAAAATAATGCAGGAGAACCACCAATCATATACAAAGTGGTTGACAAATAAAGATCTATAGAATCTGAGCCGTAACAACCGCAGATAATTGGTGTTGATTCAGTAGAGGCTTCAAATAAAGCAACAAAATTGTGGAAGCCTCAAGAATTTTTCATTGGCCAACAATGAGGATCCTGATGTGCAAATCAAAGATATACACTGTGTAGAAAGTCATAAATGTGATCACACATATTTCACAGAAAGAATATTCACCAATCAATGTTTGATTTGTCTATTTTTCTCAGAATTAGCATACAGTGACAAATACAACTTGAATTTTAATTAAATACAAAAATAATAATTTTAATAAGTTTTGTTTTTGTCCTTTGAAAAAGCCTTGACACTATAACTTTAGGTTGATATTTTAGTAAAACAGCATATTCCTGCCAACAAGTAACCTCAGGTAGCTAGTTTTCTTATTCACTCATTTTATTAAATACAGAGCTACAAGTTCTAAATAATTATTCTAAAACAAAGTTCTAAAAGAAAGTTTATTCACTGATAAAGAACTTCACCAAGTCTGAGGCAGTGTTATCCAATTTTCAAAAATACATACAGTGCGTATGTGAACATGAAAATTTAGTATCTACAGGTGGTGAGGATATAAATGCCTTTTATTTTCCTTTTTCTGCTTATCTCAATTTTTCCATTATTTTTCTACAGTAAGGATGTATGACCCCCATAATAGAAAAATTCTAAGAAAATGTATTTACAAAGAGAAAAATAAATAGAGGCTCTGATATTTATCTGAATCCATGATTCTTTATCTTTTTATGATAGTGTATCTCTGAGGTTTATGAAAAATACATGCAAAACATTCAACTAAAAAAGGTTTTAACCTAAAACATTAAGAAAAAAAAAATCAGTAAAGGCTGAATATTTTCCCATTGTTATATCATGTTCTTTATTTTAACTGTGAAGATAGGAGTCAATTTTTAACCTATTTATCTAAATCTCTGAACCAGTAATTGAACAGTATACTTTAATTACAATACCAAGAGTAAGGGACCTTTAAATACTTCTCAGTATGGTACTTCTATATAGCCATTAGACAGACATAAAAATGATATTCTGTGAAAGTGGCATGTAAGACCAAAAACTGAGCAGTATAATCCTTGTAAAAAATCATGACTGTGAAATATATTTTAAGAACAATGCTTTATAGGGTCAGAACTATACTAGAAGGCAAAA